>NC_142382.1:17555000-17855000 GCF_059441005.1 Hippichthys cyanospilos
TCTTATGTTGACTCAGCCTAACATTTTACATGTTTTCTAACTGTTTTCACACTCTTCTATAAATGCACCCACCCATAACCAAGTTATTTTGATGTTGCTGGTCTGCAGTCTGTCATAAGAAAAATCATCCTCCAGTAAAATTTTTCCTAATCACTGTTGATATAATAGAATAATATTTGAGTGATTCAAATCTGTTTTAATGTATGATCCACCTACTGTCCTGGTAAAGGAGCTTGTTGTGAATCAAAAATAACAGACAAATAATAATAATAATAATAATATAGTATAATAATAATAATAATAGAATTTATATTCTGAACATTTAACTGTGATAATTTCTAGCAATTGACTACATTCAAATAGGAAAAAAATAGAACCCTGTACTTAGCAGATTCTACCAAGTGCAGGATGTAATCAAACAATATAAAAATAGTTATTACTGAATTATATTTCATGGTTACGCTGCAGAGAGAAAAATAAGTTCATAAATCATACAACTTATGTTGGATTTAAAAAAGACTGATGCAACAGTTAGCTGATGAGTGTTATTGTATTTCTTGGAACCTGCCAGACTACATTAAAAAGCCATTTAGATGATGGTTAATTTCTTGGCTCTGACAACAGAATAAGCTTCAGTAATATATTTGCCCTGACAGCTGAATGGGTCTTGGTAGGATGCTTTTGTCCAGTCTGTCCAACTCTTCTCTGAGCAAATGAATAATGTCAACAGTAGAGGTTGTGATCAAATGTGTCGTTAGCTTTCGCATGATCAATGACCACAAACATAAAAGCTACGCATTGATCACAAGTGTATTGTACTTAGACAATGGCCATGATGAGAACACAGTGCTTTTCAATACATCCTAACTTTCCCAACATGTCTCGAGTCCCCATGGAAAGCACTGTTCTGGTGAGCACTTTACACTTAAGCCGCAAATCTATTCAATATCCGTCACTGAAACAATCAAGTCAATGGTCACAATCAAGTGTGCTGAGTCACCAGTGGGCAACGATGCTGCCAAGCTCATAGAGATATACTGTATAGTAGTTTATTGCCAGGAATTTATGCTCTTAGACAGCTAGACAGTCAACATCACAATTATTACTCCCATAAAGTCTATTAAGGTCTTAAAGTGAAATTTCAAGACTGATTTAATCGTGCAAAGGAGGCCCAACTAGAGGGAATGAAAATCTGATTAGGCTCTAAAATGTTAGGAATTGTCGATGGCCCCAAATTTATGAGCTCTCGGGAAACAAACGAATAGTGATTTCAGTAAGGTACAAACCCATCAGCCACCTGTCTCAATGACTTGAATGGCTGTTAAGACCAAATCAATAAACACGTGGGCTGCAACAGCAGCCTGAAGGTCAGATTTTGCTTGTTTGTTGTCATGATAAACTGTTCTGTCATGCAGGATTACACTTGTCACAGATTGCATGATATCCCTGTGCTCTCTACATACAACATCAGATGATCAGATTAATGAGAGGCATTTGCTAAAACCAGACCAATAACTACTACTTGACTTTTTTTTTAATGACCCATTCCTGATTAATCCATTGTCTATACTGCTTATCCTAAGAGCATGAGCCTTTAGTAGATTCTAATGAAGGGTACAGAGCATCATATAGGGCTGTATATACATCAATAAATATCTATCCATCCATTTTTGAGAGCCGCTTATCCATACAAGGGTCGCAGGCTTGCTGGTGTCTATCCCAGTTGGCTCTGGGCACACAGAGACAAACGGCCATTCACACACCCAATCAAACCTAACGGCATTATAGTATGTCCAATACACCTGCCATCCATGTTTTTGAAATGCCCGGAGAGACCCCACGCAGGCTCGGGGGGAACATGCAAACTCCACACAGGAAGTCTGATCAAGGTGGATTTGAACTCGGGTCCTTGAACTGTGAGGCGGGCGTGCCAGTGAGCTGCCACTAATATATATACAGTAAGTATTCTCAAGTAAGGAATAATATTTGCGTTGTCCAATCATTCCTTACAGTAGTATTTCTTTATGTGGGAAAGGATTGTAAATGTCCTGCGCGAACGTGCAAGTATATTAACAAAATACAATACAACACAAGCAAGAAAATGCAAAAAATATATTGCCCAAAACCTGTTTGATGAACAAAATCTTCACTATTCAGAACATGTAAGATATATGAGCACAATACTAGAAAATGCAAAAACATGGTCCAATTACTGAATCGTTTATAAAATAACACAAATACAGTACAGTACTGTACTTACAGTAACTACACCATTGTTTACTGTACTGTATTGTAATGTTAAGTTTTGTCCATCGGGGAAAAAAATGAGTCTATTTTGAGTTGTTACGTTGGTTTCATTTTTGCTTCATGAAAATGTTTTCTTGCATATCATACAGGCGCACTGTTAATTGCAAGTAATGTCCTGTTGATCATCGCTGATGTCTATTGATTCATGTGCATACATAAGGATTTTTTTATGTCATTTCCATTGCTTCCTTGGACGTTGGCTTTTGATCAGGAGTTGAACTCAGCACATCATCTTCTTCATCCATTCTTTTTCTTATCATTTATAACGTTAGAATCTGTCGTAATTACAGCCAAACTCATAACAATAAAGAGACGCTTACATGTCGCCGTTTTGCATCCGATGACATAAGATTCAAATAGTTATTCCGTAGTATCAAGAGGTAACGTCCTGCGGGCTTCCGGGCTCCCGAAGTTTCACAAAAGAGAGCTCCTTGTGATTGCACTGACAGGTAAGCGCTGCCAATGTTAGTGAGGCTTCAAAATATACGTCATCGTACCGAATAACGTATGGACACGAAGGCTTTTATTTTGAAGTTGATACCGGAAAATGCGTCAAAAAATTGCTGACTTCTTACCACGCAACCTTTGTGGAATGAGAGTCTCTAGACACGACTCACTACAAACAACACAACCTTGTCCTGTAATTACTAATCACATTAACTTGACAATTCATGGCGCATGAAAAAGGACTTAATTACGCTGGCATTTTATCGTACAGTTTCTGTTACCATTGTTTCGTGCAGCCTCTAGCATAAATTAGTCGCTAGCAGCGCTCGAGCGCTGTACATTAATGTCTGGTGAGAGCAATCGGATGATTCTGAACACTTTGATGCTGACAGCCTGACAGTTGCCGTTTGTACTCTTGAACAAACGTTTAAACAAGCCAGGCTGACTCTGATGTGTGATCTGTGGTTCTAACTTTACGTCATCTCAACCAAACTGCTTGGGAAGATCACCTAAATTCTCAGATTATATTTAACTAAAAAATGTTCATCATAAAAAAAACACATACATTTTGTTCATTCACAATTAATATGGAATGAGTTATTTGTTTTTCATCAATCAAAGTAAAATTAAAATATTCAGTTTAATTAATACCCAGTCTTGATATATGCAGCCCGACATGAGAAATACATGATGCTCTGATTACTTTCAAATCTCCTGCGTCAATAGTTTGGTGTTCTAGTTGAAGCAATGTATGGTAAAATATTGGCAATTATAACAAAGAGCATTTGTAAATACTGCAAAAAAATAAATAAAAGGCCATTTTTTTTCACTACAGATGCAAATGATGATACCAAGATATCCAATTCATAATCAGCTGAAGGATTCAAGCATTCTCTGTCTCCTCCCCCATAAACATGCTTGTCATCAAACCTCAACATGGACAAGTGTGTATTTTTAGTATTCCACTCTCCTCTTTATACTCTTGTGCATAGACCCTGGAACTGTTTCACATTTAGTCTTATCAGTGCACTGCAGGAAGCTCATATCTTGAAATCTGTCTTTAATGTCGTGCTCTCTAAAAAATAACCATGGGGTGTCAGTTGTGTAAACACACCATCAACAACCAGTTACACCTAATCCGCCTGAAAATATGCTGATACTCATATACGTAGAATGGAACGGAGAATGCATGTTGATCTGCCCTTGAAAATGATAGGACCTGTTCATTACCAAAACGTTTTTCTCACATACAGATACAGTGGTATCTCAACTTATAAACGCCTCTTGTTACGAAAAATTCACCTTACGAAACACCTTGGTGGAAAAATATTGTCTCTAGTAACGAGAGAAAAATTTAAGATACGAAAGGCGACATTGTTTTTGTGCCATTATGACTGTAGTGTAACACATTATCACAACCCATGATGTCTTCCTTATTTCTTACAGTTTATGATTATTTTTTTTATCATTCATTAATATGCTGGCTTACCCACAAACAAGACAAGTTATTTGCACTGATGTTTACCGTGGTCTTCAACTATTCATCTTCACTTCTGTCATCCACACTTCCTATCTACACCGTAGAAGTAACAAACATAAAATTGATGATAGCTACAGCTAACATTGTATATATTCAAATAAAAACACAGATGTAATGTTCCACTTTGTCGCGTTGTTAGCATGCCATAAGCAATTTAGCATTGACAACACACAGGAAGAGCTTTGCATGACCCCAAACTGAACTTAAACTACTACGCTCAAAATAATCCAAAAATTAATGTTATTGTTCCTGTGGTCTTGTAAATGATCACTTCCTATCAGCAATTTACACCGTAGAAGTAACGAACATAAAATTGACGATAGCTACAGCTAACATTGCATATACTCAAATCAATCAATCAATCAATCAAATTTTATTTATATAGCCCTAAATCACCGAAGTCTCAAAGGGCTTCACAGAATGAAAAGAGGTCATACAGAGACATCTTTTCAATGTAAGGTACACAACAGCATCCCCTGTCAAAGCTCCCAGAAGGGGAAGGAAAAACTCAAAAACCCCAATTTGGGGTCCAGAAGGGACCACAGGTGGGAGGAGCCCCCTTCCAGGCCCACAGGTTGAAGTGGATGCTGCATGTACCGAACACAGAAACAATATAAATTACAGAAAACATATTGTGCTATATAGTGCAGTGATGTCTTGACAGCAGGCAAAGCCATTGGGCAGGAACCATCCCGCATTCCAGCCAGGTGGACCGCAGACGGCTAGACTCCTAACCCGTGATGGTCGACCAGCGCAGGACCCAATGGAGGCGGTCAAGTCAACCCTCACCATCTAGCTAGCCCCCTCTCCCGGCCGGAAGAGGGGGGCAGGAAAAAAGAAGAAGGCTGCAGACAGGCTAATTTAACTAAATGCTTTTGAGTATAGATGTGTTTTTAGTCGGGATTTAAAGATTTCTACCGAGGTGGCTGCGCGAACTTCCATAGGTAGGGCATTCCATAGTACTGGCGCGCGAATGGAAAATGCCCTTGATCCCGCAGACTTCTTTTTAGCCCGTGGGGTCGATAGCAAACCGGCATTTTGTGATCGAAGTTGTCGGGACGGAACATAAGGTGATACTAAGTCGACGAGATAGGAAGGAGCTAAACCGTGTAAAATTTTATAAGTAATTAACAACACCTTAAAATCACATCTCACGTGTATTGGAAGCCAATGCAGGTCAGCTAGAATCGGAGTAATATGATCAAACTTTCTCGTCCTTGTCAATAGTCTCGCCGCTGCATTCTGTACACACTGCAGGCTTTTAATGTGAGACATGGGAAGGCCAGAAAACAAAATGTTGCAATAGTCTAGGCGCGACGTAACAAATGCATGAATTAATGTTTCTGCATCGCTAAGAGAAAGAATAGGGCGAATTTTAGCTATATTGCGGAGGTGAAAAAACGCCGTTCTTGTCATGTTATTAATATGTGTTCGAAAGGAGAGAGTTGAGTCAAATATCACGCCGAGATTTTTTGCAGAACTACTTTGGGAAATAATACAGTTTTCTAGGTTCAGCGTGGTATTCTTAAGCAGGTGCTGATGATGAGCAGGGCCAATAAATAACATCTCAGTTTTATTAGGGTTGAGAAGCAGAAAATTGGAAGACATCCATTGTTTAATCTCGGCGAGGCAAGCCTCCAGTTTACTGCACTTGCACGGATCCGTTATTTCTAAGGGCATATAGAGTTGGGTATCATCAGCATAGCAATGAAAACTAATAGCATGTTTACGTATAATATCGCCGAGAGGAATCATGTAGATGTTGAACAGTAAGGGGCCAAGTACTGACCCCTGCGGGACACCACATGAGACGGAGAAAGACTCAGAGATCGCGTCGCCATAAGAGACACTATGCGTCCTTCCCAGGATGTAAGATCTGAACCAAGAAAGTGCTGATCCCGAGATACCAACACATGATCTAAGACGTTCTATAAGAATATGATGATCAATAGTGTCAAATGCGGCACTAAGATCAAGCAGTAATAATATTGATGAGATGTTGGAATCCGAGGCTAAGAGAAGATCATTCGTCACTTTTACTAGGGCTGTCTCAGTTGAGTGGTTGGCCCTAAAACCTGACTGAAGGAGTTCAAATCTATTGTTGTCTATCATAAAATCACTAAGCTGTTGTGTTACAACTTTCTCGAGAATTTTGGCGATGAACGGAAGGTGTGACACTGGCCTATAGTTAGCGAGATCTTCAGGATCTAGGTGTGGTTTCTTAAGTAATGGTTGAATGACGGCCGTCTTAAAAGCTTCAGGTACAATGCCAGAGGAGAGTGACAGGTTGATAATATTCAAGACAGACGACCCCAAGATCGGGAACAACTCTTTGACGAGTTTGCCTGGAAGCGGATCGAGCATGCAGGACGTCGGCTTTGCTGCATTAACCAGTTGTGTAAGACACTCCAGGGATACTAAATCAAACTGGGACAGGGTAGCCAGACTTTCATGAACCTGATTGTCCGAACTAGCATCAACAATCACAGTTGAGGTGGTGAGCGGCGCTGCCTTTTTTATTTCTTCCCTTATTAGCTGAATCCGCTGAGTAAAGGATTGCATGAAATCGTGTGCTGAATGGAGGGAATTTTGATTAACCTGCTGCTGCTGTGTTAGCTGCGCTACCGTCTCAAATAAATACTTTGGGTTGTTTTTATTAAGACTAATCATTTTGGAAAAGTGATTAGTTTTTGCTAGCCTAAGAGCCTCTTTATATTTCAGCAAGCTATCGCACCAGGCCTGACGGAAAACCTCAAGTTTAGTTGTTCGCCATTTACGCTCAAGTTGTCTACTTAACAGTTTACACGTACGCGTTTCCTCCGTAAACCACGGAGTGCGCCGCTTCGGACGAGTTTTAAGTTTCAGCGGCGCAATAGAGTTTAGGGAATTTAGAAGAACCGAATTAAAATCATTCGCGAGCTTATCGACTGAGCCAGTGAAGGACGGAAAGGCAGCTGTTGCGGAAGGCAGTAATTCAGAAAGTGCAGCAGTCGTTGAAGAATTAATATCACGGCTCTTAAAGCCTTGGTTGTGGACAACAAGACCACACTGAGCTAGGACTTCAAATGTTATAAGATAATGATCAGACATAACGTTAGTATGTGGCAGAATTATGACGTTTGAGGCAGTTAGGCCACGGGTTAGCACTAAGTCTAAGATATTACCATTCCGGTGTGTTGCTGCTTTTATTATTTGTGTAAAACCAAATGCATCGATTATTGCTTGAAAAGCTACAGTAAGTGGCTCTGATGGGGAGTTCATATGAATATTGAAGTCACCCATAATCAATATATTATCTGTGTGAGTTATTAAGTCAGCCATAAGTTCAGGGAATTCATCTAAGAATCCAGAGTATGGGCCAGGAGGACGGTAAATAACTACCACATAAAATGGTGGTGAGGAGCTCGATCGCATAACGAGAGCCTCAAATGTCTTGAAAGTGTGACTCGTGCTCGTGCTAAGCCTAAGATCAGATTCCGAAATTAGGGCGACACCCCCCCCTTTTTTACAAGGACGGGCAACATGTGAGCCCACAAAGTTTGCGGGTGAGGCCTCATTTAATGGTAAGAATTCATTTGGTTTTAGCCAGGTTTCGCAGAGACCAAGCACGTTAAGATTTTGATCTGTAATAAGATCATTTACAAGAAGGGCTTTTGAAGCGAGTGACCTAATATTTATGAAGCCGAATTTAAACTGGGACATTTTTCCCGGACTATTCTGAGTCCTCGTGTTGGTAGTACTAATACCAACAAGATTTTTATGGCTGGGGCTTGCTCTATATTTTGAGTAATTAAAACCTCATCGCGATGTTAGTAAAGTAGGAATTCGATTGTCGACGACTACAGCGCGCATATTGATATTAATATTTCGCCTAGGCACTTTGTCACTAGTCTTACTGATTAAAGAGGCAGGGCTGTTTTCCTTAATCAACACCACCTCAGCAGAAATCTTATCATTGGGGCATTCAGCATTAGGTATTGAAACAGTGTGTGGATTGCAGTGACCTAGACTAAGTATGCTATGTGTGTTGTAACAGTCCAGCCTAGTGCCGGTTAACTCTAGCCTTAACGACTCCACACCCGTTCTAGCAGGCTCGCTACTCGCCTGCGACCCGACATGCTCTAATGTGGGAAGTCATGGAAGGCTCAAACAGTAATCTATGTTTCTAGAAAGAGTGACAGCGCCTTTCCAGTTAGGGTGAAGGCCATCTGTCCTCAGCAGGTCGGGCCGGCCCCAGAAAGAGGGCCAATTATCTACAAACTGGAAACCCTGCTCTTTACAGAAACCAGCCATCCACCGGTTAAACGAGAATAATCTGCTAAACCTCTCATCATTGCCTCTCGCAGGCAGAGGGCCAGAGACAATAACTCGATGCCGACTCATCTTTCTAGCGAGATTACAAGTCCTAGCTATGTTCTTCTTTGTAATCTCAGACTGCCTCATTCTAGTATCGTTGGAGCCGACGTGTATCACTATGTCCGAGTAGCTAGTGTTGTTTGCACTAGTCTGGTGTCTAGCCCTCTTGCGTGTCAGCTCCCTAAGGTTAGCTTCAATGTCGGGTGCTCTGGCCCCAGGAATACACATTACGGTGGCTGGCTTTTTAAGCTTGATGTTACGGGTGATGGAGTCCCCTATAACTAATGTGCGGGAGCCAGTAGACTGAGGAGGAGTTTGCCTAGCGAGGGGGCTAAAGCGATTATGCGTCCGAACAGGCTCACCGCGGCTAGCAGGCTTCTTAGGGCTAATGCTAGCCGGACTAGCGTGTAGGCTACGACCCGCACTAGCCGACGCTAGCGGCATTGCGGGAGGGCTACGGCCCGCATTGTCATTATCAGATGTGTCCGTCTGATCTACGATTATCAGACTACCCTGCTCTAGCTGACGGACACGGCCCTCTAGGAGAGAAAGCCTCTCCATGAGAATAACACAGGTGTCGCAGGTGACAGAAGAGGTGGAGGTGCACGGAGCCATGCTTACCTTAGTACAGCCGAGCGAAATACTTACGCTAGCAGAGCTGCACGAGGACGAACGGAGCTAGGCGCTGTTCAGAGAAACGGCGAATCACTAGCTATCGAAGAATGGAAACAGTCCTCAAAAATGAAGGAAAAAGAAGAAAAACAACACCGAACACAGGTCCGACGGGTGGTGGTAAAAATAGAAAAATATAAAAGAAAAATATCGTTCGTCTCTCCGGCTAAGGCTAAAACAGCGACAGCAGCGACAGCAGCAAAACACAGCAAAAATAAAAACACAGATGTAATGTTCCACTTTGTTGCGTTGTTAGCATGCCATAAGCAATTTAGCATTGACAACACACAGGAAGCACTTTGCATGACCCCAAACTGAACTTAAACTACTACGCTCAAAATAATCCAAAAATTAATGTTATTGTTCCTGTGGATTTGTAAATGATTCCTGGATCACTGGAAACGTAAAATGAAAACATGCAAATTAAACATTCTAAAAAGGTGTCTCTCGCTGCACTCATCACTAACACACCAGCCCTATCTCAAGATAAACAAGTGAACTGCATTCATATTGTCAACTGCTGCAATTAATATGATTAATTTAAAGGGTTTGGGACCTTTTTTTTTTTTAATTATTATTTTTCTTTACATGATATGTATTGAATATAATGCACCACTGTAATTCTATTTACTATTTTTCATGCAATTTTATAGTTTTATAGTTTTATAGTTTTAGCATAGGGGGGGGGGGGGGGGGGGCTTGGAACTGATTAGGCTATTTATATGTAAAAAGTGGCTCAAGAAATGTTACAAAATTAGATTTATCTTCATTTATTAGTATGGTTTTAAACTTATTTCCCCCACACATTTTGATTGATGTACAGTATTAGGTAAACAAGGGGCATACCTAGGTTATTACAAATGTGGGAACGAATTAGCACATGGGCACACCGCTTTGTAAGCAGCTCTCGAAGACTGATAACACTGTGTATACATTTATAGTCAACAATTTATATTTCTTCTGTTACTTAGGTCTGTTTTTAATACGTCACACACACAGTAAATATTAACAACCATAAAAAAGAATGAGACCGGCTCAGTGGCTCAGTGAATAGCACGTCCGCCTCACAGTTCAAAGGTCCCGGTTCAAATTCACTTGGCTCCGGCCTTCCTGTGTGGAGTTTTCATGTTCTCCCCGAGCCCGCGTGGGTTCTCTCCGGGCACTTCGGCTTCCTCCCACTCACCAAAAACATGCATGGCAGATGAATTGGACGTACTAAATTGTCCTTAGGTGTGATTGGGCGCGTGATTGGTCGTTCCTCTCTGTGTGCCCTGTGATTGGCTGGCAACCAGTTCAGGGTGTCCCCCGCCTACTGCCAGAAGCCAGCTGAGATAGGCGCCAGCAAGCCTGCGACCCCTCTGGGGATAAGCGGCTATAGAAAATGGATGGATGGAAAAAAGAATGATAATAAATATAATGTATGCAAAACTAACAC
Source organism: Hippichthys cyanospilos (assembly GCF_059441005.1). Classification (NCBI taxonomy): domain Eukaryota; kingdom Metazoa; phylum Chordata; class Actinopteri; order Syngnathiformes; family Syngnathidae; genus Hippichthys; species Hippichthys cyanospilos. The sequence continues at coordinate 17,565,758 of NC_142382.1, forward strand.
TCCATTAAAATTGCAAAACTACCACTTTCCACTTGCAATTAAAAAAAATACGGGGGTGGGGGGTCACCTTCTAGGTCTTAATAATGTAACTACAATCAAAATAACAGCTGCAATCACCAGCAACTCACAGGTACAAGCATAAAAAAATGCTCGTTTGCTTAAACAATAAAAAATACTGTATGCTTAGACAATTGAAGATAATTATTCCTCAGTGGTCTTTTAAATCAGTAACAGAGGTAATAGTAAAGTGGCTGTTTAAACAGGCTAATTTAGGTTTATCTCTTGATTTGCACTGCTTTGTAGTAAAGATTCAAGTCATACATGTCTTTCACTTTCAATGTGCCTTGTCTGAAAATGTGTCACATTTGGGCATGGCGGGTGAAGAGGCGGATGGTGTGGGACCCCAAAAAATGTAAGAAACTGAGATGGATGTGCCTCAAACAAAGAAGCTTTAATGAAAACTGAGGTGGGATCAACAGGAACAAAAATAATACAAAGTAACAACAAAAAACTCTAAACTGAAACAAACTCACAAGAGGCTGCAGAGAATGGAGACAGGAAGGTAGGAACGACTCAGGGGAGCTGGTGGACTTGGACAGAATGACAGCAAGACACTGACCCAGGCAGATGCAAGGGGAACAGTGACCTGAACTAGAAACATAAATAAAACCCCACTACAACAGAAACCCAAAAGAACAAAATCCTGACTGAACATGACAACATTTTTCATATTCATATATTTATTGAGTTGCATATGCTGCCTAAAATAAGATTAAACTGAGGTTAAACTGAGTTAACAGGTTTAAAATAGAGATGCATGGCAGTTTGGGGTCTGGTGAAAAAATAATCCCTTAAAAAATGTAACATGTCAAATATTTGAATCTACTATAAAGTGTAAACTACGTTTAACATTAGTCCTCATAACCATTGTCTGCATTAGTTAGCTCTGCTTTCATACCCTTACAGATTATTACAGATTAATTATCGAGAGTTAATAACTTGAATTTCTTGATACTGTGTTTCATAAATACAGTAAGTGGGACGGGTCCTCAGATTTAAGTCAAAGTACTGTATAACCAAATTCCAAGCCAGAGAGTATCATTGTGATTCACGTGTCAAGCTCAACAAGACACAGACGTTCGCAATCCGATGTCCGTTGTGCTGTGGATGGATATGCAATGCTGGAGGGGATGGTGGGTGCAGGTGACCCCAGGGAGGATTTGTTTTTGGCCTGTGAAGTGTAATTGTGATAAAATATGTATTGGCATCGATTTTTTTTCAGACACTTTGATGTTTATTTGCTTAGACAAACCTGTATAAGTACTGTAAAAAAAATGGACTTAACATTTGTTGAAAGTGTTTTTGTTGCTTTTTCCTAGTGTCACTGTTCAAAGGATACCGTTTTTTTTTATAGACAGTAATCTTATTTATGGTAGGCATGGCAAGTGTGTATGTGTGTTGGGGGGAGTTGAAATGTTTTGTCTTTTCTAGGGGCGGCTTTGCAAAACATAATTGAGAAGCACTGCATCAATGTGTTTGGGACCTTTTGAATTTGAATTCACCTCCAAATGTCTGATTTGGTACTGAATCAGATTTTTTTTTTATTAATAAATTTGAGTAGGAGCAGGTTGTCCCTGATAGTGACCTAATTGGTTGGCTAGTTGATGATTCCAGTCCCTTCACCCCACCCCTGTATCTCACTCGCTCTCTCCAACGAATGAATTAAAGAATAATTAATCAATCATTAACCCAATAATCATTATTATTCTAATTCAGTTGTGGTTTCCGTCAATATAATTTGGATGTTCCGTCAGATATTTTATTTTGAAGACAAAACAGCCGGAAGTTGGCTTCCCTGAATGTCGTGAATTTATTTGTCGTTACCGAATGTACTGTCTGGATTAACTGTGCAAGAGAAACGGAGCGAGGATCACTCGCGTTACTCTTATTAAATTGCCTGAGGTCGGTAAAACCCTAACCCGAACTTTGTTCTAACCTTTATCAGGCCAACAGTTTTTTCCACGCTAGTTTATTTCATTTTATTTGATTTCTTAGGACTACGGCGGACACCGTGTTAAATTAACAGATTCAGAGCTACGATGAGCGAGAAAAGGAGAGAGCGGTTTTCTTCTATAAAGTGAATTAAAATGTTTTGTTAAAAGGTTGAACATTTTACTTATTCCTGCGCACCGCAGTACGTAACATTTTAACGGCACACCTGAGCTGCGTTTGGAATGCGTCTTTCTTGGGATGTTGGAGGAGAGTAGAGGAATTCTTGGGTCACCTGCGCGAAGATAGCGAGGAAAAAAAAACAAGCACTGGTGGGACGGAGTGGAAGAAGCAAGGGTAAAGGGAGGAGATGGGCAACGGCTCAAGTGGCTCCGCGTCAAGTTCTCACGGATGGGATTCTTTGCTAACATTGCGGATGGAGGAATGAAAGACGGAGAGAAAAAACGGGAGAGAGAGCAGAAGAGACGAAGGCGAGAAGGGCGCCGTCGATCGCTGTGTGAATGCAGAATGGACGCACCCCTCTGGAAGACTCAAGTCTAAACCGGTGCAGGATTTACATTCACCTCCAGGGATATTCACACATTCCCCCCCCTGCGCAAACATTAATGGCCTTTATCATTTGGAATCTACATCGTGGAGTTACGACAGTGACTGAATTGTAACAATGGGATTTGAAGAGATAACTGAGCCTTGACGCTTGGCCATCGAAAGAAGGCTATACATCCACCTAAGAAGGTAAAGTTTTTAGTTCATATCATGTAAATGTGCTTTTTTTTTTTTGCATTGTGCGAGGATGCAACCCTCCCTCATCCTCCGTTTGAATTTGAGTGCAGATTTTCAGTAATGGAATGGTTGCTCACTGGGGCTGAGGAGTTCCTTCATATGTTGGGTGTGCACCATGGGACCAGCAAGGGCGTCGGGTAGGGTGGGGTGCGTGACTTACTATAGAATAAGAGTACGTTCCAAGGTCACAGTGCGAGTCCGGTGCAAGTTACACAGGTGCAGGGTGCGTGTGCGTGCGCGGTGACGTGCGCGCGCGTAATCCTTGGCCGGATGTCAGTGCGCTCAGGCTAAATTCCACCAGCTGCCGGGGGTGAGCCAACGACGCGCGCGTGAAAGAACTGTGTGAGCGCGCGCGTGTGTGAGAGAGAAAGACTCAAATGCACAGCCGTGTGCGCGGTTAATGCAGCCAATATCTGCTGAGACAATCCTTCAGGAAATAAGACTAAACCCGCTCCTTATGTTGTGCGTCACATTTTTGTACCTGCCTCTAACCGGAGAGGGGCGGGCAAAGACTGTGCGTCGGTTGTTGTGTGCACTCAGAAATCAAAAGAAAGGTAAAGTGAAGCAAAAAAAAAAAAAAAATATGAGCAGCACCAACACCAACCACAAAACAGTATGAACATAAGTGTTTCAAGTGAACCTTTTTTTTTACGTTGGGCCTCTCTACGTGCTTGTGCGTGTGCGCGCGCGCATGTCCGATTTTATCTATCTATCTATCTATCTATCTATCTATCTATCTATCTATCTATCTATCTATCTATCTATCTATCTATCTATCTATCTATCTATCTATCTAGCCACATATATACATACATGCATACTATATACTGTATATGTGACGATATGATGTTATAATAGACACATTTTCACAAAGTTAATATTATTTTTTATTATTATTTCACCGAAAAATTAAAAATGTATATGAAATCATTGGTATACTGTGTGTTAATTTTACACTCAGTTCTCTTTAAAATTAAATATAATGCATGGAGGTAGTTCAACAGTTGACACAGTTACAATTTTAATGTTGCCAAGTTGAAATTTCTTGTTTTGAGAAAAACACGTTTAAAGTTACGGCTTATTCACCTTTTGAGGGTGTGCATTGTCTACTAATCTCTTATTTTTATACACTTTGATACAATTTGAAGATTTTGACTGCCGGAGAATGAAAGCCGAGACCTTAAGTATGTTGTTGCATTGTCTACTAATCTCTTATTTTTATACACTTTGATACAAGTTGAAGATTTTGGCTGCCGGGGAATGAAAGCTGAGACCTTTAGTATGTTGTTTTTGTAAAAATAACAAAATGGACACCTCTGTCAAAAATATATATTCTCTTCAGGAACCCAAAAAACGAATTTTCGCAGCATAAGCCTGGTTTTATGAAAACAATTCCAATATATCCATTTATCCTATTTTATAGCCACTTATCCTCAAAAGAGGGCACACAGAGAAAAACAACCATTCACACCTAAGGATAATCTAGAATGTCCAATACACCTGCCATACATGTTTTTGGAGTATGAAAGGAAGCCGGAGAGAACCCACATGGGTTCGGGGACATCATGCAAACCACACAGGAAGGCAGGAGCCAGGTGGATTTGAACATATATATATATATATATATATATATATATATATATATATATATATATATATATATATATATATATATATATATATATATAGTAATTAATTATAACAAACTGAGCCACATGGATGACATGGATAAACAACATAAACAAACACCACTGACGTTTTTGTATAACATTTTCAATGCTTATGTACAATACGGGACATTAAATGTTATGGTCATAATACAGTACAGTACTACTTTTGTGGCCCATAAATCTTTTTTTTTTTGTTTTGTTTTGAATTTGTAAATAGGCATGAATAGATTTGAAGCTTTAAGTAGTTGTAAGTAGAAAAGAATATTAATAACTGGCTTTGTTATGACACCTCAAAGCTGTGTGCACTTTCTGCAGCAACTTTGCTGAGAGCCAATTTTTTCAAAAACTGCTCTGGTCAAAATTTTGCTAATTTTGTCCATACCGGGTTATCCTTTTTTGTTTGTTTGTTTGTTTTGGCTTGAAACTAAAAATGCATGGCTAGATCTGATGGTATTGAACATTTTGAGTGGTTGAAAATAAAAAAAAATAAAAAAAACTGTCCTAAATGGCTTTGTTAGGACACCTCAAAAGTGCATGCAAGTGCTGCAAAACACTTTAATGTTTTACTCTTCAAATAAACACTAGAGTTAGCAAAACACTAAAATTCATGGCATACTGTAACTCTTATCTAATATTTTCTAGAAGAAAAAAATTAAATCTTGGTTCCACCACCGCAGGTTTTCCCGATTCTAAAGTAACTAAGCAGCCCTACAATCACAATACTACATTGGATACAGAAACCCTGTGATACATTGGCGCCAGTTGTAACAGGAAAAACACCTCACAAGAATTTGAACTTCTGTCTCATCAGTCCATATACTGTTCTTTCAAAAGTTGAGGATCATTCACCTCTATTTTATTTTGCAAAAGTATGACAAGCCTTTACGTTCCTTTGGGTCAGCACTGGTTTCCACAACTACCTTGAATTCTTCCCAGTCTTTTTGTTGTTGAGTCATGAACACTGAGGGTTCTTTTTTTTAATGTTTGCCCTAGGTGCATTTTGTGACATCTTGTTTGAGTTATTGCTGTGCTCTTGGGATAATATTTGTCAACCCGCTGTTCACCGCAGTTGCACATTTTCTCTATTTGTGGCTAATAGCTATCCATAATTTGCTGGGGTCATAAAAGTGTTAGGAATGACTTTGTAACTCTTCCGAGACTGATAGATGTCATTTACTTTATTTGCCATCTGTCCTTGAATTAATTTGGATTGTGACATTTTGTGCAGCTTTTTTTTTTCAGGTCTTTTGTCTTCATTATGGCAAAGAAGTTATTTTCAAGTGGCTTAAAGCAGTGGTTCTCAAAGTGACCCCCGGGGTCCGTGTCCTGAGTGCAGGAGGTCCACAAAATTATTTGGGTTATTAATAAAAAATAGATATAGTTGTGTTTTTCATTTGATTCTGACTCTATACAGGGGTGTCAAACTCATTTCTACCATGGGCAACGTTGCAGGTATAGTTTCTATCAGATTTCAATGACTGTGAAGTCAAACAAAATGTTAAAGTTTGTCACACACTAACGGAGTTTTGAAATCAGAGGCCTGTAATAACAAATTGTTGTTCTCCCCCCAAAATTTTAAAGTTGAAGACAACTTGCAAGTTTGGTATTTTAGCATGAAACTGGAGAACAAATCAGCATTTCACAGGCCACGTGAAATGGTGTGATGGTCCGGATCTGGCCCCTGGGCCCTAAGTTTATCACCTGTCCTCTATAATAGGGCAATCAATTTAACCACTTTAATATATTTTTAAAAATACACAAGTTTTGAACTTGATCAAAATGTGTTTTGTGTCTACAACTGTTTGCTCATGAGGGTACTTTTTGTGTAAAAAATTACCACTTCCATTTCCACCAAGAAAAACCACTGGGAATGTATGCCATACACTACAATACTTGTTAAAAAAAAAGTGCCAGAGAAGTGAAAATGATCACCAAAAGCCCACGATACATAGTAATCGCCATTATCTATAGTAACACACATATATAGCACATACCAATATATTTCCGCAGTACTAGTTCCAATTTCACGAGAAATTGGACAACGTAATCTATCTTGTTGACAGTGGGCCCCGCACTGATTTGTTATGTATGGAAAAGTTGCTAAATGCCACGAGAATCTGTAGGTAGGTGTGTAATGAAGCACTGGGATGCCATTTCATCTTGTTGCAACTATTCATATACCCACTGACATTTTTTCAAAAACTATGGGATGAACTGTCCCAAAAGGAGTGAAAGGGTTAAAAAAAATGTTTTTGTTTGTTTTGTTTCCGGAAACATTTGCCATGGGGGTCCTTGGAAAATATGCTTTTTAAAATGTGTCACTGACTCCAAAAATATTGAGAACCCCTTGCTTAAAAAACAGTCTGGTGTAATGAAACTTGGGTGTGATCTGTGAAACTGAACGGAACCTTCCCACCAGACAGAACTTTACCCACTATGAATAAAACCTGTTTTTGTCATAAATTTGACATTTATGACAATGTTGTCTGTGTGATCTGACAAAAGAAATGATTGATCTTTTCCAAAATAATGCCACTCTGGCTCTATACTATGATGGGGCTAATTAAAATGTTAAACTATGCAATTCTTGTAAACTTGAACATATATGTGCTTCATGTGGAAACAAACAAAGTAACAATAGACAGTCAAGTGATTCATTTTACACACAATATATTTAATTGCTGTACTATATTTACTTTGCTATTTTTTTATTTTTATTTCAACTATCTCCTTAAAACTTTCAATTGCTATTTTTTCATGTATTTACCATACTCTAATCATATTTGTTTGTCCACGTAAAATATCTTGTATTGAAAGATAAAGGTGGTAAATGTATACACATGAACCACTCCTAATGGTGATAATGGCCTACTGATAAGAAAGCATTATGCAAATGTTCTCTGATATTAGGAAGACAGTGTGACTGAGCACCTAAAGAAATGATAACTTTCACTTCTTTTCTGTTGGGCTGAAGTGTCCTATTTATATGCAAAAATAGAGGACTTTACTATTCCACTAGCTGCATGATAAATGAACTTGGAATTGCAAGTTTTACGAAACAATGAAATACACGAATAAAGAGGTTTATTTTCACTCAGATTTATGGGCACATTTTAACCCAATACTAGGACCAAGTAGACAAGCACTCTTGAAGACAATAACCCAGCGCTTCTCAATTATATTTTGCCAAGCACACACTTGGAAAGAGAAAACTTTTCGGGACCCGCCCACTCTCCGCACTGACTATAATAAAAATTCTATTAGTATACCTAAACCTGTATCCTTTTTAACATAAACAAAAGAAAAAAACAATATCAATCAACTTGAAATTCTTATTTTATTTAATTAAATCATGCATTTAATTCTTATTTTATTTCATTACACTTTAAATGACAAAAACAAAGCCTTTTCCCTGGGGTCATCTGCACCCTCCCTGGCATCACCTCGCACCCACCAGGGAAGCCCGCCCCACTATTTGTGAAGCACTGCAATGACGTAACAACAAAAATACAGGACACAATATGAAACAAAACCAAAATGCAAACCTAAAGGAAAAACACAGATCATCAAAATTATCTTAGTTGCCAAATTCCATCAAGAAAATAGTAATTGGTGTTGAGAAATTATGTTGAAGTGGTATGTCAGGGCTGACAGATTTTTGTGTTGGAGACAAGCAAAGTTTTGGTTGTTACAACAGTGTTATTTTATCATGGATATTAGAAGCTAAAGAGAGTATTAATTGTAACATGATTTTGGTTTTTTTTATTGTGCTAACTGTTAACCCCTGGGAGTCCCGAGATATGGTAATATGCAGATATAATGTAATGCGTTGCATGAAATAAAAAGCTTCCCTGCAGTAAAATAAAACATTTCCTGCAACAATTAGTTTCTTGGACCAAAAGCTTTTGTCAAGTAAAAGTCCCACAATGCATAGCAAGAACTTTCAATTAGGGGAGTCAGGCTAAGCCAATCAATGAAGTCATTGAAACATTTGCAAATCTCAACACATAAAAGTTTCAACACAAAAACATCTATTGCAACCTGTTCCTGAGTTACCATTAAAACCCTGGAGAGTTTCTAATGATATTTTGTTAGAAGAAAATGGTTCTTGGGTTCTCCAGGGTTAAAATTATTAATGCAAAAATTGGGGGAGATGCATGATAAAACATCAGATTTTCAGTATGACTTAAATTGACAATATTTCCAATTTTTAATGGAAGTAAATTTGGTCTAAATTTAACATCTGCAGGGTGTGCCTCTCGACCTGCTGTTTGCACTCATTTAGAAGGTACAGCAGGACGGCATATTGAAAGCTGACGTTTTGACAATCCATGCAATATTTTAGCCTCCGAGTCTTTTTTTTTTTTTTTGATGCTTTTCCCTTGCTATCACACATCAAAAAGTTGGGTCAAAATTTCCCCAAGGGGTTAATGTAATGACATACATTTTTTTTTCTCTGTTTGCTGCAGACCTCTTTCTTTTCAATAATTGCACATCATCTCTTTTTTTGTCTGCAATATAGCAACGGCTCACCTGAGGAAAGACAAACATGTCCACTGTATCAGGCATATGGTACAAGGAAATAGAAGCTGTTAAGACTTGTTTTTATAGGGGGAGCGGGATTTTTATTACAGCTGCTTTCGTCTTGCCCTGTGTTTATCTCAGCTTTCAGCAGCAGCTTTCTTTCACTCTCTCTTTAACTATCTGACAGAGGGTTGCAGGTTCCTGCAGAGTGGATGGTGGAGCTCTAATTCAATTTATTCTGCTGCTGGGAGACGAAGAGCTGAACAAGAGAGACCATAGAACATTGAGAAAGAAAGCTGGTGAGATGTGTATATGAGATGCGGTTCACAAAACCAGGCTTACGTTGGCAAAAAATGAAAATGGAGACAATTCTAATTTTACATAAAATTCCCTTTAAAACGATATATAATATAAAACACGTTTAAAGTTTGGGACATTTTCAAACATCCATAGCAACTTGTACCTTCGGAAAAAGATATTGACCCAAAACTTCCAGGGAGTTTTAAATGACCACTTTAGAGGAAATTCCAATAGCAGGTAAGGACAACATCTGAGATTTGAACACTTTCAAATCTGAGTTTAACATCTCAACAGATGAACTTGGTCAAAAATGATTCTTTGCCCCAAACCCAACAACCACTTTTCCATTAGGCTCGCAATTCATTCCTGAGGCGTCATCTGCCAAGGTTTGCTTGTTCTAATGTTAGTGTGTGTGGTTTTTAATGTCAACACACAAAGGCAAATTTGATTTAAGATTTTTGTGTCAAAACATGATTTGCCATTTGACGTAGCCAAGTGGTGCGCAGAACATAAAGAAAATTCTTCGTGATGACATTTAAAGGGATTAACACATGGTTTGGATTTTTATTTACTTGGTAAGAAAAGCATCAATATTGCAACGACGTCCCTCCAAATATGCAGCTTGCATTAAGGCACAGGGTGACTCGATTTGCAATGAAGAGACGTGATCTTTTCAATTTCAGACTTCATATTTCATTCCTCATTTTTATTTACATAGCATCTCAAATAAATGGGCATACAAGAGGAAATTTGTATATAGCAGACTAAATTGTCAACATGATGTGCCACCGATAGTAGATAATCATCATGATTGATGACAGTGAGGATCTATCAAACCTTTATTATTTTTTCTTTTCTTATTTACAATACATTTTTAAATTACCGTAGTTGCCGCACTATAAGGGTTAACTTAAACCTAAAAGCCTTAACTTTTTTTCAAAAAGCGGATGGTGCGCCTTATAATTCGGTGTGCCTTAAATATGGATCAATGTTGAGATTGGGATTCGTAGACGGGAAATAAACTGATAATGTAACATTTACCTGTTTCTTTTGTGTGTTTACAGTTGAACAAGGTTGATCAGATTGACATTGAGTTATTATGCTATTGAGAGTTTAGAGTTATTATTTGAGTTATTATTGTTATTACTTTGAGCATTGCTATATTGTGATTGTGATTGCTGTTAAAAGATAAACCGTCACTGAAATACTAAATAAAACATAAGACAGTTGTTTATTCAATTTGGGAGTGAATGGAGTTGTCAGAAAGCTGGTTTGTAATATACTAATAAAGTTTGACTGCTTCTACTGTTGTGCCTTAAAATGTGGTGCGCCTTATATATGGAAAAAGTTCTAAAATATGTAATTAATTGGGGGTGCGCCTTATAATCCAGTGCGCCTTATAGTGCATAAAATACGGTACGTGTTTAATCAAAAGGCATTTTAAAACGTTTACTTTTTTGTTTTAAACTTTGACTCTTTCCATGGTGGGTGGCGAGGTGGCCGCTCATCATTGTAAACATCTTGCTTGATTGCATAGATTGAATATGAGAAAAGAAAGATACCCTGGAACTCATGATGAATAAGATGACATGATGTGCCTGCAATGACGTGAGGGACAGCTTGTTTGCACAATATGCATTTCACAGTTGTGGCGGCATGGTAGGTTGGTACTGCTGTTCGTCTATTTTATTTCTGCTTAATGTTGTGCTAAAGTGTCACATTATCGGTGTTTTGGACATTCATTGATCACTTTGTTAAATTAGGTAACTCATGTAGGTAACTCGTTAAATGATGTTCAAGAAGACGGGTCATTCAGTGGCAAATTCAAAGGAACGTGCTAGCTAGCCCTGGTTGCAGGTCTATATAATGAAAAATATTCTTACTCTAATAACAGAAGTTGTTTTGATTAAAAAAAAAAGCATCCTGTGTGTGTGTGTGTGCGTGTGTGTCCATATATATATATATATATATATATATATATATATATATATATATATATATATATATATATATATATACAGTTTTTTTCAGGTGTCATTGCTTATGGGTTCTGTGAACATTCGCTGTGCTCACTCGATACTTAAAGAGACTTCCAACCAATGTTCCCTCTAAGTTGCACACGTCCAATTGCACACTGCTCTCACCCTCTCAGCACATACGAAATGTATACAGCACATAGGAAATGTATACAGCACATAAAAATAATAAAAAATAAAACACTACATTATATGTGTATGTATTATTTGTATGTAGTGTTTTGTATTTTCATATTCACCTCATACAAAAATAAAGTTTACTTGGCACAAGTGGTTGACAGAGTGTGAAGAAAAATGTGGTTGTGGTTGAAAAATTCAGACTGAAATGTGCACAATGTAGTGTAAGCATTGTCACACAGACCCTGCGCTCCACCGAAGATGCCCACTAAAGCTAAATTTACATTCTATCGTCGCTCCACCGAAGATGCCCACTAAAGTTAAATTTCCATTTTCTCGTCTTATGTGCTGCTGCTTTTTAGTGATACGATGATGTAGCAACATGCAGAGGGTTATATGCGTATGTTAATTATGAGTTCTATTGATTTGTGGATTGTTTATTACCATGGTGACCTGCTCAATATGGGCTAACTAATATGTTTGTAACACTTATTGGACAGGTTTAAAAAAAAAAAATCCAAGGTGAAATGGATCAAAAGTGAACAAAAATCATTGTGATGTGTTTGGCAGCATGTCAATTGGAGATGCATTGTTACAATTTCGTGCTGGATGAGACTTCTCACCTCACCGATTCCCTCATAAATGGCAGGCAATAAGTGCCATGATGATTAGTAGGAGCACATTACCAGTTAAGTTTTGATGGACATCATCAAGTCGTGCTGTTCGCATGAGTTTTTGCATCTCTTAGCTGCCTTGCGTTATCAATGCACAAGCCGTGAATGAGCACACTTTGGCTGGCTCAGTCCATGGCCGTAGCTAGCCCCTTGGATACTCAAGGTAAACATACTCAGAGCCCACTCCTTCTTTGTTTGTTATTGACAAAATGTGAGTGATGCGATGTGTGCTTGTCTGATGTTGTCTGTGCAGTCTGATATTGCTCACAATGGTCCAAAGCCTGCTTAGGTAGTATATGTGAATGCTCAGATGCATCAAAATTCAGAGGCAATATTGCTTGCAATGGACACCAAAAACCTATTTCTAGTGCCAGAAATGACATTGAGTTCATAGCTATAGGCAAGGAAATATGTCTGGTGCATTTAAAGGGATCAGATTATCCGTTTTAATTAGTCACTCAGACACATCAGAACACCAAATTAGGATTTGAATTCGAAACACATAACAAAATGGGAATTCATGCATCACATGTTATGCTTTCAAATTAGATACACAGTATTGTGCAATAGTCCAGGACCAGCTTTATCATTTTTATTTTAGTAATGCCACAAAATAATAATCAGTGGATCTGAATGGTATTTATGGTGTTTAACCACTTTAACATTATTTTAGAACCACACGCCAAAATGTGTGCTATTAATATAGAACATGGATCTTTGATATTTTAGTTTTTAGGAAAAAAAAAACATAATCGAACATGGAACGTATCAACACGTTTCCTGTCATAGTTTTAACGTTGTTGGCACGTGAAGCTCATGTTCATATCTATAGTAATTCCACTCGCTTCCCAGAATGTATTTCATGCTGCAATGTATTGAATTAAATTTTGCATATGTTCTTATATGCTAGTTTTATTCCTAAGCAATTAGTTTATGTTTTGATCATTTTAGCATTCATATTCTTATTTGGTTCAATAATTTAAATGAAAACAGATTTTCCAACAAATATTGGTTGTCGTTAGTTCCTCGGTGAGATTTACCATACAGCATATTTTTTGTAACACCATTCATGGACATTTTCTGACAATCCTTGTACTTTTCAAAATTTAATTAAATGTTTATTTTCCTTATCTAATTCACAGCTCTGTTCATTTTTAACAATGTGCTATTATGAACTTTATAGTTTTTCAACTATAGTTTGAGCTGACAATCTTCACAAGGTTTAGATTCCTAAATTCAAAATCAGTGTTCCCAAGCTTTTATAGGCCTTTCTATATAGCACTTTTCTTCTTTTGATAAAACGAAAAAGTATTTTATGCCGGAGCCTCCAAACCAAGCGGTACCTGCTACTTAGGAACTGTGAAGTGACGGATACCTGCACTTAAGGGCTAATTCCCGGATTTCCCTCCAATGCAGAAATGATGGGGAACGGATTCCGGTTGTGGTTTTCTCTGTTGATGCACAACATGCACTCAACAAAATGTGCTTCAATGTGCAATCAATAGCTCAGTGAATAAGCAAAAGAAAACAAGCACGGTATTCACTTGTGCTCATTGGTCGACTCAAGGTGCGTTCAATGACCACTCATACAGCGCATTTCCAATAGTGATAGAAACACCCTTAATGCACCAAAAAGCAATGACTATGATGTGAACGTATTGCAGAGGATACGTGGAAATATTTAATAATAACACTGCCTTCAAGATGATATGAAACGGTTGTGGCTGCCACACAGTAAGGGCAAGTGTTTTATCGGGCCAGGTGTTAGAAATAAAATAAATATTTCAATCAAAATAATAAATATGTTAATTAGAAACATTGAAACATGACACATTGTTCCGATGGTATTATAGTATGATATCAGATAATTGTATGAGCGCTATTCCAATACTTGTTACTTTAAAAAAAAGAAAGATTTTTTATTTTGAAATATTTTTTATTTTTCCTGGAAAAAAAACGCGAAGTACTGAGACCGCGATATCTAAGACCGCGAAGTAGGAGGGATCACTGTATATACAATACCTCTAATTCGGTATAGTATGGATCCATTGCAAGAACGTCACAAAAAAGTACTTTCGTCAAGGGTTACAGAATTGCCTCTATGTTGTCAATGAGGTTGCATGGATAATTTTTTAACATTGATGCATTATGAAAAGGAAAAAAACAGTTTGCCTTGTCTCCTTAAGGCCTTAGACGTGTCCTTGAACAAGCCAGCATGGATGTCAGCAGGTGGGTGGAGAAAGAGCCTAGGGCAACCTTCCACGCTCTGATCACACAACAGTCGTCACTTGGGTAACGAACATCTCAAGTAAGATGATCAGCAAATCATCTCCGAAGACCTCCATTTTAAACAAATCGGACAAGTCCGAAAATGACAACTTGTGGAACAGTGGGAGGAGCTATTTGGCTTTACAGGTATTGATGATGACTTTAGGTCTTTTCGCAAATACTGGATATTAATATTCAGCTATAATCATATTGCAACATGAGTTTCAGCATTGGCTCGCACTTGTTCCCCCCAACTAAAACAGTATGTTTTTCGATATACGATGAAGAAATGCATCTAAAAGTATTGGCATTTCATCATTTTAAGCACACACACCATGCGTTATAATAGGACAGCCATGAACTATATAACCACTAAAGTCAGGGGTAGACTTATAATTTACTCAAATTGTAGTAAAAAAAGAGCACACATCATACTCTCAAGGTGAGACACACTGAATTACAGTGCAGTGAGCCCCCGATTTACGAACTCCCTGTTTTATGAATATTTCATCTTACGAACGTGGACCGCAGCGTTTTTTGTCCCCCTCTTACGCACAAACCTTTTGTCTTACGAACAATCCAACATGCCAGTCAGTGTGTCCGCACTATTTTTTTTGCTTTGCTGCATCAATAAAAGTAACTATCCTCACATGTCATGGAAGCACCGATATGCTAATGGTCTTATAAGGTCACAGTCACCGTCTCAGTCACGGTCTCAGTCACGGAGATGCCGATATGCTATTGGTCGATTAAGGTCATAGTCACGGTCTCAGTCACGGAGATGCCGATATGCTATTGGTCGATTAAGGTCACAGTCACAGTCACGGAAATGCGGATATGCTATTGGCCGGCGTCACGTCAATCACAGAAATGCCGATATGCTATTGGCCGAATGCCTTCATCTAGCTTGATGGCACAGCTGATCGGTGTGTTGTGAAGACTTTGGAAACTTTATCTATTAGACATGGCTTCTAAAATTGCAAGTGGTGGTAAAGGAAGAAGTAAGAGGATGATGACAATAGACGCGTAGCAGGAGATAATAAAAAAAATATGAAGGAGGCGCACGCATAGTTAACCTTGCTAGTGAGTATGGCCGCAAACGCTCGGCAACCTTCTAAGGGCAAGACTTTCCTTGCCAGGGGACAGACCTCGGTCAACAACAAAATGGAGAGGCTTCTTCTATAATGGATTAAAAAGAAGGAAATCACTGGTGATATGTTCTCGTTTGACAAAAGTTCTCGTTTAAGAAAATAAATAAATAAATTCTGCGGTTTGTCTCTGCTCCCCTCTGCCTCCACCCACCACCAGCTCAAGTCACGTCGCCCCAAAGGTAAATGTCATTTTTCCTTTGTATAATTATTTTATTTAATTTAACTGTACAGTAGATTATGTTAGTAATTTTTAATATGTGTATAAAGTCGTGATGTTTTTACCTAAGGTTTTTGCACGCATTGCACACATTCACTAATTAACATAGGTTTGGATTGCCCGTCATACGAGCGATTCGAGTTACGAGCAAAGCCGCTGAACGGATTAAGTTCGTAACACGGGGGCCCACTGTACTTAAAATATGAATTGGACCATCGCAAGCATCAGACCTTGCGAGGTTTACTTGTACTTGGAGAAATGCAGTACAAATATTCTCTCAAGGTGAGACAAGGTGGGGTAACTGTTTATGTCAGTCTCAGACTCTAATTATAAGGACAGGGAGGTCATCAGTGTTGATATTTTTGAGGGATTGCACAGTGGGAAGATTAAATGTTACATTTAATTAAGAGGCCTGGATTCAGTAAATCTGAGCTCAGTGGTGGTCTATGCCAAAAGTAGCTACATTTAGCCTAGCTTGTTAGCACATACCATCTGCTCACACGGATTAAACCCACAAAGCAACTGCAAGCTGTGTTACATCGCATTGTTTGCTGCTATGCTGCCAGTCTTCTTTAAAATAATTTTGAATCATATTTGTTAGTTTACAGACATCAATGACGTATCAATCATAGCCTCCTTGTTAGCTAACTATAATTAACAAGGAGTTAATCCCAGCAAGTTTTTATTTATTTTTTTACTCCTTAATATTGGACAATGAATCTTAGTCTTTTACAGCTTAACGTGGAACATATCACCATGGCTGCAGGCAGTTGCCATTTAAAAGAAAGCGTTAGAGCCTTTTCATGGGTTACACATTACAGGAGCTTTAATTGGAAATGTGTCTTTTGGAACAGTCCTGCATTTGTTCTAAATGGGTATTTTGTCATGATGGGTTGTGTGCTTTTAGACTAATGAGGGTTCAAATACCCCAAACATAGTTAACATAATTGCACCTTGACATATGTTTTTCCCCCATTCCACTCCATGTTTCTAATTCAAAACAGTTTTATCTGAAATTCTAATTCCCAATTGAAATGGAAATATAATTTATCCAGCCGCCCTCCGAGAAGATATTACTTTTTTTAATGAAGAAAAAAAGTGTGCTGTTATATTGTACTTTATAAAATCACAAGTGTAATAAGATCATTTAATGTAAAGAAGATATTTGTGCATCATGATTAATTTTTTTACGAATTACAATTTATTGTGTTCCTACTACGGGTGTGCCTGCCTTGGCCTTGACTAATGCAGGCATGCTTTTTTTTTTTTTTAGAGGAGCTATATATGCCTGTGAGTAATGTCATTTTATTTGTCCACAAGTGTCCAAACTGTTTTTGAGCAAATATCAGTTGCTTTAAAATGTCAAACATCAATGTGAACAGTTTGCACGCCAATGACATTTTGCATTATTTGTCAACCCAAGGAGACTAAGCAGCCTGATAATGTTTTAAAATATGTATAAAACATGCAACTTTTTTGATGAGCGGAATCAACATCTTGAAGCCTCTTTTGTGATGACCAGTTCAATATTTGCCAAACTGCTGCACAATATGAAATGAACTAAACTGGGTTAATTGGCGGCACCATACTGTTTCGTATCTTAAATTACACTCACACGTCTAAGCAAAAAAAAATTTAAAAAAAATGGCCAAATCACGTATCAAATCACGTCAGCACGTATGTCAAACAATTACGCTCACTTGTTTTTCAAGTCTCTGCTGTTCTTAGCCAAAAAAGCTGCTGCATTAATTCATACAGTACTCTAATGGATCGTTATAGTCAAAAGCATAATAATTTAAATTGCATTGTCGCATAAAGTTTTTGATTCACTCTGTTATGTCCAATATTGCATTACAATCAATCATTTTAATGTCATAAAACCCTAAATTACCATTTTGAGCCTGAGACTAAAACAACAACCAAATAACAGAGACTACAAAAATACAGTTGATGCAACATTGTGCATGCTTATAGTAAAATAATAACCATAAAGCTGTGTTTACTTTTGAATCAGTTATAGTGCCATGGCCTCAAAGGATATGACTTGAAATAAATATCTTAGTGATTTGATGGGTTGATTGAATTTATCGTAATTTTCCATCAGACCAAATCGTTTTAAAGTTCTTCAAGTTGTTATCCTCCCGTATTTTAAATAAAAACATCTAATTAGCTTCCATAAACTTTGCTTTATGAGTGTATTCAGAAAGTGAGTTCAAATGCAGGTGTTTGAAAATGTTATTGTCGACACTATGTTCAAACCTTCAGTAAGAGAAATGTTAGTCCTTGAGTATGCCACAAAATATTGCTATTCATACCAATGTTTACAAAGGACCAGATTACATATAAGGAAAAAAAAAAAAAACTTACAAGCTACTTTGGAGTTGTGTTGTGTATGTGTCCTTGGGGGATATTTGTCCACTTTAATGAGCAGTCGATTTGACTGTCAGGACGGCTTGATTGCTGCCATCCTGCTGACTCACTCCACATGAAAAGGCACTTGCAGATCCTAAACACACAATAACATAAGCGAAAGATACAATCAAGATAAGACAATCTTTTTTAGGATCATTCAAATACACCTGATCGACCTAGAAAACAGATGTAGAGAATGAAGTTGTTCGTGATGCGTTTCCCTCAATATTTTCTTCACCAAACGAATGAACAGGTTCAGAGTTGCTTCACTTCTTTTCATCTTTACTGCTTTCATTGCCCGTCCAGTAAAACTAGAGCTTTAACATTGATTGCCATCAATGGCAGTGGATGAGTTAAATGCTCTTCCTTGAAATACTAGACTAAGTCAGTTATTTACTGCAAGTAATACCGTTTTATTCGAATCACTGACATATGGCAGCAACAAGTAATGCAAGTAGAATAGTAAAGTAACCAGCTGAGTAAAAAAAAAAAACAATAAATAAATCTTTGATATTTATAGCCATCAATGACAATGAAGGACTTACTGATAACACCTGCAACTGCATTTTACTGAATGGTAATTAACACTGTGGTTAATTTGGGTGTCCGGAAATTTTTGACTAACTTGGCTTTATTATCACCAAACGTGGGCTGGCTTTGAAAGGGTCATAACATCATCAAATATAAATTTGTGTATTTATTTATTATTTATTTATTATTTGTGTATTTATTTATTATTTATAATGTTATGAATTATATGGAAAAAAAAACGCCTCCCTGTGGCAAAATAAAACTTTTCCTGCAACATTTAGTTTTTGGATCTAAACCTTTTGTCAACTACTAAGTCCCACAATGCATAGCAAAACTTTGCATGATTGGAGTCAGGCAAAGTCACTCGATGAAGTCATTAAAAGGCTTGCAAAAGTCATAATTCGTTCGCTAGGGCCCCTCGGTAGTTATGGGGTCTCAACACAAAAATGTCTATTGCACCCTGTTCGTAAGTTTCCGTTGAAAGAAGTAATTGCAAAAATTAGGGGGAATCCATAATAAAACATTGGGTTTTCTATTTGTCCAAAATTGACAATATCTCAAATTTTAAAGGCAGTAAATGAGCCTTACATGGGTTAAATTTGACATTTGCAGGGTGTACTTCTCGACATCCCGTTTGCAAGCATTTAGAAGGAACGGCAGGACAATCTATGCAAATTTTAGCCTCCTTGTGGATTTTGTTTTTTTTTGTTTTTGTATCTTATATGCTTTTCCTTTGAGTACACGTCAAAAAATTCTAAAAGCCTGAGTTGGATCAAAATTTCTCTCAGGGTGAAACAATCTGACCACCACGCTGAGTTTTTTACTTCATGACTTGAAAGTACCCCACTTTCAACAGAGCATGAACTAAAAGTGTTTTAAGCAATAGCTCTTGATAACATGCAGAAATCCAAATATTTGTGTGAAGTTATTGACGTGAATTCTAGGGGTAATAGTTTTTCCACATGTTCTCTACATGTGCTTCATGCACACATCTATAGACTGTTAAAAAGTGTATGAAGTGCTGCCACCAAAAATGTTACATTTTTGAAAGCTTTTGGCTCTGCTTATAGCAGACCTTGCCAAGCTGTGCCGATTTTCATCATAACAGTTTAAAAAAATTGCATTTTCACAAGTCTGGACAAACCCCTCATAACAGGCTATGTGATGTAAAATGTGTTGGGATTCTTGGTATATTCTGATAATACTATTAAAACGCACAGCGTAATTCTCAAAAATGTATATTTTATCTCCTTTACTCCGGGAATAAAGTGTTTTCTTTTCCTCTTTAACATTCAATAGAAAAACTACAAGGAATCCTAGAAAGAAACTAGATTGTATGTAGACAAATGAAAATGCAGACTTTCACATATATATATATATATATATATATATATATATATATATATATATATATATATATATATATATATATATATATATATATATATATATATATATATATATGAAAGTCAGTTTAGTATTGTGGGTGAAGAAAGAGCATATATTTTAGTGTTTCTGTGTGTGTAAGTAAGATTATTCATGGAGGTGTACTTACTCTAAAGTTGAACCTTACGCCAGCTTAATCTTATTAGCGATTTAATCTTCTAACCTGGCTGCATTGATTTACGGCAGCATTTAGAGTTCAGAGTTAAGTTTTGTGTACAACAACAAGAGGGGATGCCAGGGAAACTCCTGCACTGATAGTCAAAAGAGGCTGATTGAGTGTTGAAGAATTGAGCACTATGTGAATCTTAGCCATAAATCATAGTAATATCTTTATTGTTGCTAATGTTGGACTTTCTATTGAATGCAAAAGAAAAGACATACTATTTATTAAAATGTAGGAACATATTTTCAAAATATGGTATTTCTCAGAGTAAAAGTTGACCTTGCTTATAAGTTACCCCTCCATTTTTTACTCCAATTTAGGTGATTTTAGGTGATTTTTACAAAAACTCAAGTATAAGAGGACCTGTGAATTAAGTGGTTACATAGATCATGGCTGTTCAATGAAAACACATTAAAATGACAAAACTACACAACTTTTAGAGGCATTGTTGTTATTGGGGGCAAGACTGTGAGTCAATGTGTGCATAGACGCAAAGGCTGAAACTACTTCTGCAACAATAAAATGATTTGAAGTTTCAAAGCATTGTTTCTCTGACAGATCCAAATACTAATTTGTCAAAAAGCCCTAAAAGCCATCACAAATATCTGACACACCAAATAGCTCCGCCCATTTAACTCCCGGACGTCCTTTCCTTCCTGCATTTGTTCAGTTATCCTCATTACTCTTCCACGAGTAGTCATATTTGGACCTGTTCAATTTGTTTGAAATGCACCTCTTCGGAGATGATTTGTCAATCATCTTACTTGGGATGGTCTTTCCCCAAGGGATGACTGTTGTGAGATCAGAGTGTGAAAGGTTGCCTTTCACTGTTTCTCCCCCACGTTCAAGCACACGGCTCAAGGCTGAAGGTCGTGTTTTCCTTTTCATAATGCATCAGTCCGCTGGAAAAAAAATATCCACACAGCCTCATTGTTGACAACAAAAAGACAGTTAGGCGACGAAAGTGCACTTTTGCGATGTTCTGTGCAAACACTAAAAAAGAATGCATAATATATTGTGTAAGAGGTATTTAAAATCATTTTAAACCTTGTAAATTACATGATATTACATATTTCATATTCAAGTTGTTATTCAAACACTTATGTAGAGAAAAGTGGTCTGTTTTGAGCTACAGTATGTGGTAATAAATTGACCCTCCTAATATGGGGATTGAAAATGAGGGAGTAAAGATCGACTTGAACTGGGAGAAATACGGCACTTAAGGTGGAATCACTCATTTTCTCTTTTGGTAGGCTGATTTCATTTTGTGTTGTTAGTTTCTGATTGTTGTGCAGTAAGACCATTTCTATCCTCAAAAGTATAAGGTCAGTTTTGAAATATTATGGTACTGTCCTTGATGAAAATCTTGATGATGATAAAAAAAAAGCAACATTTTATTGTGCCAGATAGTGAGTCAGCATCACCATTTTAAAAGCAGCCCAGGGGCTTCACTTTGATGGCTCACTGCCAGGTGGTGGGTTTTACTGTGTGCAGGTATATTGTACCGTGCAGTGAGTCACAGCCTGTGACCCATTTGAGCTTTGCTGCTCACATGACCCCATTATGACTGAGCAGTAAAACAAATCTAATGCTCCTGCAGCTGTTTTCTTCCGCCATCTCTGTGTATGCACGTGATCTCAGGTGATGCCGAGCTTACAGACAAAGAGCAAGTCGGCCTTAATCCTGTAGCAGAACACAAGTGCAGCTGTGTCATTGTGTGTGTGAGATGCTAGGTAGGTGTGCGTGTGTATGTGTGTGTGGTCATAATGGATGTGTCATATGTAGCACAAAAGCTCTCGCAAAACCACACACAGTACGTGTTGAGAGTCTGTAAGCTTGTTAGCGAGGCTTTGGCTCAGAGGAAGTATCTGATTGTGCTGACAATATCGAGGCAGCGCTTTCCTGTGTGTGTAGGAGGGTATTGCTGTTTTCTGGGAGGCAGTGTGCAAATGGCGGTCAGAGCATCCATGAACATGAACTCAAGCTGAAAAGAAAAGGCTTTTATCAATGATTTTAATGCAGTATGAATTGGAAAATAAATGTACTTCCATTTGCCTTTCACTTGTTAAGGCTATGCTGGATTCACGCAGGTAATTCCCAAAAGATTCTTCCCTAGTCTGTATTTTTTTGTAAAATGGACTTTAAATTCTTCATTTAAAGCTGTGGTTCTCAAAGTAGGGTCCATGAAAAACTTTGGGTGTTTTGGAACCGATTTAGTTTTCTTTTAACAGTTACAGATTTGTGCCTTGTTTGGATTAGTCGTTGTTTTTTGTTGGAGCAGTTGCTGTCGGTGTGCACGTGTTGTTCCTTCTCTTTGTGAGCTCTGGCCGAGTGTTTGTGTTGTTTTCTCTATTAGAATGTGGTCATTTACTTAAAGTATTTTTGTTTTGTTTTGTTTCCGCAAACATTTTCAATGAGGGTCCTTGGAAAATTTGCTTTCTAAAAGGGGTCCCTGACTCCAAAAAGGTTGAGAACCCCTGATTTAAAGCATATATTCATATACTTTTTTAATTAATTTTTTAAGAATGTAAAGTGTTGTGGATTTCATTATATATGAAAACACATGGCAAGAATTAGATAGTTCAACAAGTGTATGTACAAAAAAAATAAAACTAAACTAGATAAAATTATCACTGCGACTGTTTACAATGAATGCAATGAATTAGCATGTTAGCATGACTATTTATCATCAAAGAACATTATTGTATAAATATTTTCTTCAAGTAAAGAAGTCTTTGCTGTTTGAAATCATGTTGATTAGCATCCAAATCAGGTGGTTGGCAAATCTAATCTTGCTGCTTTAGGGCTGAAGTAGATGGGTTGTTTGAGCCTAAACCTTGTGTTTTTGCTGCTGAGATGAGCTGCCACCAACGGAATTAACTGTCTGTTGCTATGACAACAGTGGATCATCATTCTATGTTATTGTCAATGTACCGTCGGTAAATTAACGTATCAAACAGAAATGTTGTTTGCAGTATTTATTCATTAAAATAATCAGAGGTCTGGTTTTTTTTTTTTTTTTAATTTTGGGTGATGCAATGTGAGAAGATAACCCAGAGCTGACAAGCTAAAGAAATTCACTTTTTGAACAATTTATCTGAATTTTCATTTTTTTAAAATTATGTTCAGTATTATTTAAATTCTCTTAACTGGTACTGTATTTTTACTGTCTATTTATTCATATTGCTACCACACAAAATTACTAGTATGACTGCACTAATTCTCTGACTGTGAACAAAATTAAATCAATGCTTTATGTAGTTGCACCAATTACTTATGCTTCAGAGAATAAACAAATCAGAAGATTAATAAAATATGTACTCATGAATAACATTGGAACAATTCATATTATAGCAACATAAAAGGTTTAGGACACTCGCATCCAGACAAATACTATTATACTTCACATACACACTTTTTGAATACGACCCAACTATTTTTGTACCTCTGGCCATTTTCATCCATCCATCCATCCATCCATCCATCCATCCATCCATCCATCCATCCATCCATCCATCCATCCATCCATCCATCCAAATTCTTACCCGCTTACCCGAGGGTCGCAAGTGTGCTGAATCCTATCCCAGTTGTCTTCGAGCAGATGACGGGGTAGTGGTTACCAGCCAACCACAGGGCACACATAGACAAAGACAACCAGTCACAGCCCCCAAAATAACTAAGGGCAATTTACAGTGTCCAATATTCTTTGCAAGCATGTGTATATGTGGCAGGAAATCCACACAGAAAGGCCAAAGCTGGAATCAAACCTTCAAGGCCTGTTTCATTTGAAGGGAACAACATCAAAACATATGATGACGACACAGGTATCAAATTCAAGGCCCGGGAGCCAGATCGGGCCTGCCACATCATTTTATGTGGCCCGTGAAATGCTGATTTGACCTAAAGTTTCTGACTAAAATACCAAACTTGCAAAATTTTTCAACTTTTAAAATGTTGGGAGAAAAAAAAAATCTTTGATCTCTCTTTTTAACTGTTTTTACAAGCATCTTGATTTCATAACAAACTAAGTGTGTGACGAACACACTTAAAATATATTTGATTCGCAGTCATCACGGCCCTCTGACAGAAACTATGACTACAATGTGGCCCATGATAAAAATGAGTTTGACACCCCCGGATTACAACTATCACACACCATGAGTTAGGTTTCAACAAACCCGGGCTATTTGACATATTCCAGCAACTTTCATGACAGTAATGATACAGTGTAGTGTAGTGGGGGGTTTGTTATTCTATGATGAATGAAGTTATCATTAGCACACAGTTGGTATCCATGCACTGTTGGACATGATAACCTGGTGATAAAGCTTCACTTTTATGTCACCGCACACGTTTTTCACCACTGATATGAACAGCATATAAAGTTAGTCTAAAGCCTTTAGCTCTTAGTGAATGTAAGCCCCTCCGCTAGCTTCTGATGCCCATGAGTGAGCAATGACAAAGTACTTTTGCTCAATTTTTTTTAACCTGCTGAAGCAGTGTGACCCAAATTTTTTGTTGTTTTTTTTGTTTCTATCTATTCTTAATGGTCAATGTTACAGAGGCAAAAAGACAACCTTCAGTGCCTTCTACTATTTTGCTTACGTTGTCATTCATTACATCACCATAATGAGCCGAATGACCCACAGAGAACTTAAAACAGGAACCGAATATGCTACGCGACCCGACAAACTAAAAGCATGCATTGCAAAATAAGATAAAAACGCCACAAACACTTGAAAAATTCTTAACACAGTTATCAACTAATATTACTTAGTTATTTGATGAATACAGTACATAATTTGCATAATGTATTTTTTTGCTTTTTTCAATTTTTTTTCAATTTTTGCTGAATTTTTACATTATTTTTTATTTTGAAATGTTTTTAATTTTTTATGAAAAAACCCGCAAAGTACTGAGACCACGATATCCGAGACCGCGAAGTAGGATCACGGTATGTATGTATGTGTGTGTATATATATACATGTATATATATATGTATATGTATGTATATATGTATATATATACATATATATATATATATATATATATATATATATATATATATATATATATATATATATATATATATAATGTGTAATAATAATAATATATATATATATATATATATATTTTTTTTTATTTTACTTCACATGGCAAAAACACACCCCTCTATTTTGAGCTGCTGTAAATAAACACGAACAGTATGGAACAGCTGTCAGAGCTCTGATACCCTAAAAGTGTCTGAGAAGTGAGATAAGCGTGTCCTGACACTGACTGTATCCACTTAATTTTGATGCTGCGTGAACATTTTACCTTTGCCATTAGAAAGAAAAAAACTCTCAAAGAATGTGTTTGTGCATCCGTGTGTGTATATGTGATCTCAACATTGTGATTTTAGGGCCATCTGGGCTAACAAACTGATGTGCATATTTGGTGTTAACTGTCATGAATATTCATGAAAAAGGTCTGAATTAGTATGAATATTCATTTTGTTTCGAGGACAAAGACTGACAGAGAGGCTGGGATTACAATGAACTGAGGAGAGATTTGCTAAACCTTTGGCGCCTTGGTTGACAATACTCAATGATTACGGTGGTATGCTTAGTGAACACCACATATACTGTTAGTGGATTATTACACTGATATTAGATTTTATTTGATTGGATTTTAGGTAACAGATCATGTAAGGAAAAGATAAATGGAGACTGAATTAAGTACTAATCATCTTAGAAAAATGTAATTTATTTCAATGATTAACGTATGGCTGATGAATCATAAAGTACTGTACATCACAATTACTGACATGACATATTCAGAGCAAGTGAAAATTACAGCCACAGTTGGACAAAATGACTTATAATCAAAAATTAGTTTGACAATATGACCAATAAAATAGTTATGGTATTTAGGCACACACACACAAAAAAAAAATCATCGGTAGTTGCAGAAAAGATTGTTATGAAAAAGGGTGCATGAAATCAAATTGTTTGGGGTGATATAACATGACAAAATCCATTTAGTTTAGGCCTGCCACGATAACAAATTACTTGTGTAATATTGTAATAATAGAATTATTATTTTGCTTTCATAACTCTGGCAAACTCAATCAAATAATCAATTTTACTCCAGACTTAGTCTATTTCATCTGTGAAACTGTCGTAATTTGCACAGGACAATTTTGGGAATCCAATATCCCTACCTGAGTTGTTTTTGGAGTAGAGGAGGAGGCTGATTTTTACCATTCGTTTATTTACACATCCATAATTATGTAGCTGCACAGTTTACTAGTGTTAACTAATGATGATTTGATGACGCGTTATGGAGCATGTCCACACACACACCCTTGGCTTTAAAATTTCCTGCAGGCAATCAACTTGACGGACTGAACTGACAGTGATTTGATGCCTTGAGTGTATACAATAACGTCTTTCAATTCTTTGCATTGATATTGTATTATTCCATAGTTCTAAATTTTGTGAGCATGTATCAATGTGAACATCCAAGACAAAATGATGTAAATGAGGATGCTTGGACTTTTTGTCTTCCTATTCAAAAAGTGACTTCTTCCAATGTTGCGATCATTAGCGATCTCTCCTGCCATAGAAAACAAACACTGACAAGGCAGTGGTGATGCCGGCATATACATGAACTCTTTGGTTACCAGGAAGAGGTTAGGATAGGCAGTCTACTGCCTCTTCCAATGTACCAGATCTTGGGTCCGTCCAATATTTCTTCTTACTTGAGTCTGTCCAATATTCCCCCTGACTAAGTATGAAGTTCACAGATTGCATCTGCAGTTACACTTTGTCCAAGTCATCTAAATGCTGTAACGGATTATCTAAAAAAAATAATAAATGAATAAAAAAGTAAAAAACTAACAAAAAAAAAACAACAACAAATAACATGCCAAATGTGGTTACAGAGATCCCCGACAATAGTCTAGGCTGGGCCTTCTTTGCGCGTTTGATTGACATAAGCGACATTTCACATGCAGAAAAATAAAGTTAATAGTAATGATGAGAGTTACCTTGAAATTTATTTGAATTAAAATGGAACAAGACAAGTGGAGGGAAACAAGGAGATTGAAACAAACACCTTATTCTTAACTATCGGCAAGCAATTCCTTTCTGTAAATCACAGTGGCGGTCCGTGCATTTCATACTAAGGCCTTCAGTGATTGGACCCCTCATGCGCACACGTATGCATTACTGGGCCACGCAGACTATTTTTCAGAGCATTTAAACATCAATAAACCTGCATCAGCAATTAAAATGTATCATTCTACGTGCCAAAGCTTACAATAAATAATAATAATTTAAAATAATTTGTCCATGAAGTTATATGAAGTCTACGACGAGCAGGCAAGCTTTAACGAGATTGTACGCGAAAATTAAGAATGGCAACTTAATATAAGTGTCATAATGTCATGGTGAGTTAGAAGGAGGAAGGAAGGGGAGCCAAAAAATGCAGGAAAACTGGGAAATATGTGGCTCTAAAAAGGAAGTTTTAACAAGGAAATAAGGCAGGAACGAACAGGGAGCAAAACTGGACAAAGTATCATCAGACTGGTGGACCAAATCAAACTAACGAGAACGCAGACCATAAAAGCAGACGCGAGTGGAGCAGAAACATGAACAAAATCCCACAAACTCACAACAACCAAACCCAACCAAACATGGCAATTGAATATGAATGACATCAAATGACAAAAACATATTAACTCACCCAAAACATCTGTCCCCAAGTTATTTCAGTCCAAAATCCATTCTTCTTTTTTACTCAGAAAGATTTTCATGACTTACTTGTAGATCTTGTCTTGGTGTTTCATTTCCAACAATAAATCCTTTTGTATTGACATGGACGTCAAAAAAAAAGTGTCCGCGAGTCTGGCTTCGATGTACAGTAACGCTAACGTTAGCTGGTTGAGCAACATGTTTTTTTCTTTTATTTTTCATTTTTTTCAAATAACTTTATTGAACTATTCCACTGTAAAACATGCTGGATCAATATAAGCACTGCCTTCTTGCAGTGAGGTCCAATTATACAACACGTTCTATGTGAGGGTTCTTGAAGGGGTTTTTATTGGTCGATTGGCTATTGCAGCTGTCTAACAAAATATGGGCCCGTACACAATATGTCATTGCACACTGCATAGAAGCCTTCATACTGTTCAAGCGAATGCCGAGCACCTGCGGGCTCAGGGAGTCATAAAGGCTGCCTGGCGACACACGTTAGATGAATTCTAATTGGCTAAAAACTGTACACTAAACTTGCAGCACTTGGAACTGTGTAACCATACGACACGAAAACAATAGATTATGGAAAATAATTTTATATATAAAATATTTATGTATTTAATAAATGTAAAATGAAATTCACTTTTATTATAGTTATTATAATTATTTTAACTTATCATAGTTATGATAATGTCAGGTTATAATAGGCCTGACGTTCCACCACCAGTAAATCATATTAAAAAAAAACCCACAAAATATAAACACTTAATTCTAAACATTACAATAATGTTACAATAATCCCTGAAGCAATATTGTATAAATAATTTTGGTTCATGAAACCATGACCCAGAAAGGCAGCACAAACCATGACATCCCCTAGCTGTCTCAATGATGTGTACATTGTGAATCTAGGCAAGGTTTTAAGGTCTGTCCTGATGATTACAATGATGGATGAAAAACATATTCCTGACATTTCTATTCCATTGTTTATTAAGCATTCCTATCACCCATTGGTCCTTCGGCGAAACATGCATCCGTCAGTGCTTACAGACTGGCCAGCTCACAAACAATACTCAATCCAGTTTGTCTCATACAGTTATACCCACAATTCTTTCAATTGAACTCTTTATATCCACTTACCTTATACAAATGGCATATTTCATAGTATATTTCAGAAATATTGCGTGACCAGAGTGCCGTGTGAACAATGTGAAAAGTGAAGACTGGAATGACTTCACTGCCATTCAACCCGACAAACACTACACTCAAATGCACACAGTATCCCAAGTGCTTAAAACGAAAACACTAGGGAGGAGAACAAAGAGCCTCCTTGAAGAGCAGACATGAATAATTCACTTCGTCAGATAAGAGTAGAGAGAGGAAGTGAGACATGGGCAGAAAGGAGCGGGAGATGTGATGCAGTGTTGGTGATGCAAAGTAAGAGGCAGACAGATGGACAGACAAGAATAGTCAGTGACATCAGATTATCTCAGCAGTTAAATTTGACGGAGTCATTTAGAATCTCAAGAGATTGGAAATGATAAAGGCCTTTACTCTTAACTGTTAAGTGTTACGACAGTGCGGCATATTGGAGAGGTGTGTAGGAAAGGTGGAGAAGAAAAATGCAGGGGAAGCCGGGAGGTGATGTTCTCAAAATAAAAGTTTTAATAATACTTCCAAGCAAAGACTAACACGAGCCCAATTGAGGGTAAAGCAATGAAACTAAACTCGGGACAGAAACAAGCTCACAGAAAAAAGCAACAAGAAGACGAAGGGACTCTTGGGACAGGAACACCTAACATGGCAAAAGCAATGACGTTTGACATGGACATAAGACAATGACCCGACAGCTGACTAATACCAAATTGAGGCTTAAATAGGGAAATGGGCAACAGGTGGATAGGAAACAGGAGGCAGAGGAAACCGATAGGATGAAACACTGGGGTGGGGACATGCGGAAGACAGACAACTACTAAATAGACTAATGATGAAAACAGAACATAAACCCACACAGACGTGACAGTTAAAGAAGTTTTGACATGTGTTGACATCTTACAGATAATAGTGTACATTATTTAGCAATTAGGTTTGAGTGAAGAAATTGTTGGGTAGTTGAACCTTCTTCCAATGACTATGACAGAGTGCGTAAGAGCCTCAACCTCAACCTCATCAAACAAATTCAGCATGACAGCATGTCCTCATGACATTGCAATTTGTCTTTTTGAACGAATAAATAACATTTTAACGGCCATACTCCAAGTTCTAGAAGAAAGTCATTACAACTTTACTAGCTGCAAATGGGAGACAAAATTAATTTTTGTCTTATATTTATTCCCAGTATTCCAACTGTTTAGACAATTAAATCAGAGTAAAATTATCAGTATTCAGTTTCTGGTATTCAGTTGCAGAGCTAAACACGCTGAATGTTGGAAGGGAAACACTGGTTTGATTGTTCCCTGAGTGAATTCCATCAATATTCAAGAGCCAGGAAAGAGAAAGGCATGTCAAGAGAAAATGCAAAAAGTCCCCCGTTGACTACCATCAATTTGGTTTTCTGGATTTTTCCTTTCCATCAATCATGAACTCTACAGCTGGTATGAAGTCATTTGGGGAAAAGGTTTGCATATAAAATTACATTTTATGGAGTAAACCAACATTTATGACCAAATGACATTCTCTTGCACTCAAACGCTCCTTTTTCGTAGTCACTGAAAAGTATATAACCAAACTGTCAAACTGTCACGGGGGAGTACGGCGGTTGAGGAGGCCGGCATGGTTGCAGAGGAGGAGGACCCAAAAGCAGGGGAGCGTCGGGACAGGGGGTTGATTAAATCCATTTATTTATAAACGAACGGGAACAAAAGCGAGAAAAACAGGACGGCAAAAAACTCGAACTAAGGGCGCAGGCAGGCTGGCAAAACAGAAAGCAAAACACTATGGACAGGCTGGCAGGAAAACACGGAGCTGAGGGACTCGGGGCAAGACGGGACTACGAGACAACAATACGATAGAGACAATATGACATGACGTGACAGAGACAATGTTCCGACGCGGGCTGTAACGAAAACCAGGTTTAAATACATACAGCTCTAATCAAACAAACACACGGCAGCTGGGCAGGGACAACAGGCAAAGGGAGCGGATTGGAGGACACGAGGGGCGGGTAACACGGACAGGTGGACTACATCAAAACTAAACGCAGAAAGACGCAACCGGAGCGGGAACAGGAACTATATACGGAAACAAAGGAACAGAACCCCTCAAAATAAACCCACAACCCAAAATCCATGACACAAACGGTATTTACTAGATAATTACAAGTCTAACGGCAATAATGCAAAAGAAGCAAGACTTCATACTTACAAGTTAGAATTTACAGACATAATGTGAACAAAGTGGAAATGTTTTGAACCATCATTTTAGTGTTCATTCATTCGTTCATTATATGTACCACTTATTTTCACATCATTCCAGCGAGAACTCTGTGAAGTGTACTGTGTCACCCAAGTACAAATTAACTCTGGCCTTTCAGAATAACATTAGGTTATCTTATCAACTAGCATGGCTTCTTTTAATTACTCCTCGTAATCCTTCCGTAAGAATGATACCTGTAAGAAGTCTAGTATATTTGCCAGGATGTAGGCTGTGGTGATTACTGACTTAAGAGCCTAATGGTGACATCTTTAACAGACGATGATAGCTACCCGAAGCACGTTGCTTAACTGCCGACTCGCTGGCGGCAGGTAACCTTAGAAGCCCGTAACAACCTTTTGGGACCCGGCCTTTCTGCTGAGTTGAAGATGCAACTTTTTCCTTTTCAGGTGCCCCCCTGCCC
The DNA here is from genome assembly GCF_059441005.1 of Hippichthys cyanospilos. Lineage (NCBI taxonomy): Eukaryota > Metazoa > Chordata > Actinopteri > Syngnathiformes > Syngnathidae > Hippichthys > Hippichthys cyanospilos. The sequence continues at coordinate 17,597,634 of NC_142382.1, forward strand.
CAATTGTTATTAATAGACAGTGATGGGCAAAGTACACAGATTGTTTACTTGAGAAAAAAAGTACTGCTACCCTATGTAAAAAATGATTTGAGTAAAAGTAAAGGTGCTGAACCAAAAATCTACTCTTGTAGAAGTAAAAGTACAGTCTCTGAAATGTAATTTAAGTACAATAAAAAGTAAAGAGTATATTTTTCCACGATTCAAAGATCACAATTTCAATTGTTTTTTTTTCTATGCCGTAAAGATAATTATCGTCAGTTATGTTCAAAAAGCGGAGGCTCGGTATAAGAGCTTCCTCACACATTCCAAAAACATACATAGAAGGTATATAGGACAATCTAAATGGTTACACATGAAATCAGGGGTATCAAACTAGAGGAACATCTATACCTAACCTAAGTGGGCCGGACAAATAAGACCATGATATAAATAAATAAATAAATATATATATATATATATATATATATATATATATATATATATATATATATATATATATATATATATATATATATATATATATATATATATATATATATATGTATATATATATATATGTATATATATATATATATATATATGTATATATATATATATATATATATATATATATATATATATATATATATAACATTATTTATATAACATTAAAACAGCAACTTCAGATGTATTCTTTTTTTAATACTGTCAAAACTAGTAAAAACACAACTTTATTAATAATGACAAATTAAAATTACTATCACGAAACATTTCAAGTTGTTCTTTATAAAAAGAAAACAAAATCTCAATTTTATACTTTACAAAATTATCTCACGGGCCAGATTAAACCTGTTCTAGCCAGAAACAGCCTGCGAGCTGCATGTTTGACACTCCTGAGTTGTCGTTAGGTGTGATTGGGTGCGTGAAGGGTTGTTTGTCACTGTGTGCCCTGCGAGTAACTAGCAACCAGTCCAGGGTGTCTGTCCCTCACCTCCTGCCCGAAGACTGATGGGATAGGCACCAGCAAGTCAGAGACCTCAGTGAGGCTAAGTGGCTACATGCATAATGCTATAATGCATGGATGTTAAAGATGACAAAATAGTACTGTATTTCACTATAAAGTTAGCAGCATTAGGTGCAGCATTTGTTATTTACACATCATATTTCTGTGTTCTGGATGAGACCAGGATTACATTAACTAGGATGAAATCATACTCATACGCCCATCTTTTATTATTTTTTTTTTAATAGTACCATTCGTTCTTCGTGAAATTTTACAGCAGTGCTTTTTATTATTCTCAAAGTGGTGTGAGCATAGAGCGGTATATCTAGACTGTTACCTTGATAATGGGCATTGTCCCATTTAAAGCAAATACAATTAAGTTGCGCACTGAAGTAAATGTTGCTCAACATTGTTTGCCATTTAGATAAAATAATAAGATATAATATAAATGATTAATGCTTCCATCCGTTTTTCATAGACACTTATCCTCATTAGGGTGGCAGGCCTGCTGGGCCATATCCCAGCTGGCTTAAGGCATTAGGCGTGGGACACGGTAAACTGGTTGCTAGTCGATTGCAGGGCACACAGAAACGAACAACCATTCACGGACCCAATCACACCTAAAGACAGTTTGGAGTGTCCAATTCACCTGCCATGCATGTTTTTGGAGTGTGGGAGGAAGCTGGAGTGCCCAGAGGGAACCTACGCGGCCTAGGGGAGAACATGCAAACTCCACACAGGAAGGCCACTCCAGAGCGAGGTGGATTTAAATTTGGATCCCTGAACTGTGAGGCGCGGTAACCACTGCTCACGAGCAGCACTTAATGTAATACATATCATAACAATGGAAGTATTACAGGGCGGCCCGGTGGCGCAGTGAATAACACGTCCGCCTCACAGTTCAAAGGTCCCAGTTCAAATCCACCTGGCGCTGGCCTTCCTGTGTGGAGTTTGCATGTTCTCCCCAAGCCCGCGTGGGATCTCTCCGGGCACTCCGGCTTCCTTCCACACTCCAAAAAACCTGACAGGTCAATTGGACATACTAAATTGTCCATAGGATGATTGGTGCGTGAATGGTTGTTTGTCTCTGTGCCAATCAACCAGGTCATTTTTGTTTCCCAATCCACTTCTGTCTTGTCCAGATGTTTATCTTTGGCTCACCAGTCTTTGTAGATCATTGTCTTGTTGCTCTTCTTTTAAGTGTGCCCTTGAGGTGTATATATATATATATATATATATATATATATATATATATATATATATATATATATATATATATATATATATATATATATACACACACATATTTTTTTTAGCTTTTGATTTAAAAAATAAAAAAGAATCAGTCCACTCTAAAAGCTTTTACCTGCTTCCCTGCATTTGGGTCCTCAACAACTCGCTGAATCTGAACAGTGATGGTGCATTGTCACCATCAAAAAGCTTCTCAAACTGGCACTGAACTGCTGTGGGACACAGAAAAAAACTTTATGCCAGGCAGCGGTTTTGCAGCTGCTCCATTGCCAATTAGTGAGCCATGAGCAAGGGAATGTGTTGAAAAAAAAAAAAAAAAACCTGCAAACCTAAGCTGTCAAATGCTGATTGCCGCTCGACTAACCAAGTACCTGAAATGTAATGAAGTTTAAAAACACATAACACACACACACGTGCACGCACATATACCGTGTGTGTATATATATATATATATATATATATATATATATATATATATATATATATATATATATATATGAGTGTGTGTGTGTGTGTGTCCGTGCAGTTTGATCCTGTCCAGAGAGCAGCAGTTGAAATATGTGTGTTTAATGAGGCCTTCAGAAATTTATTGGCACTTCTAATATGCCGAGACCTACACTGCTCCTTGTAGGAGAGAAAGGCTCAACCAATAATTTTTTTTTTTTTTTTTTTGTGCTTATACTAGAGTTGTGTCTTTTTCCAAAGCAGTGCAGCTGCTGTGTTGAGTGCAGTATGTCAGTGATGCTTTTCACAGAGCATGCATAGAAGGACACCAGCAGATCCTTGTCAAGGACAGTGGGCGTCATTCCATCTTCATTCGTCAAGCAGTTCGAAGTTCGGACACATGCATGTGTGCAGCCCATTTTGTTCGCACCACTTTACTATATGTTGAATGATCATAATTGGTTTATTAATTCATTTATCGAGATGACAGTACGTGAGGCAATTAGTACACATTTACAAAAGACGAAACAAAACGAAGAAAGAAAAACACAATTCAAAAACAAAACGCAAAAAAAGAAAAGAAAAAACTTTACAAAAGTCAAAACGCATGCAACATTTTCACAAACGCATTTCACTTCCGGTTTGGTCTTTAAATAATAGTGTTTCTCGAAATGTTGTGTGCGTTTGTGAAAATGTTGTGTGCGTTTCGACTTTTGTAAAAAGTTTTTTCTTTTCTTTTTTTACGTTTTGTTTTTAAATTGCGTTTTTCCTTTTGTTGTTTTGTTTTCTTTTGAAATGCGTTTTTCTTTCTTTGTTTTGTTTCTCGAAATGTTTTGCATTTGTGAAAATGTTGCATGTGTTTCGACTTTTGTAAAAAGTTTTTTCTTTTCTTTCTTGCGTTCTGTTTTTCAATTGTGTTTTTCTTTTTGTTGTTTTGTTTTGTCTTTTGAAATGCATTTTTCTTTCTTTGTTTTGTTTCTCGAAATGTTGCGTGCGTTTGTGAAAATGTTGCGTGCGTTTTGACTTTTCTAAAAAGTGTTTTCTTTTTTGTGTTTTGTTTTTGAATTGCGTTTTTCTTTCTTCGTTTTGTTTCGTCTTTTGTAAATGTGTTTTTCTTTTTTTAGTTTTGCTTCGGTATTTGTTTTTTTCATTTGTACTTCAGGGCCACCGTATGATATCAAAGGAAAAGCATGCAAAGAAAAACACTAAGAGGCATATACATTGCATAGATTGTCAAAACATTCAATATGCCATCCTACCGTCCCTTCTAAATGCTTGCAAACGGGAGGTTGGGAGGTACACACTGCAGGTGTCAAATTTAGCCCATGTCGAGCTCATTTACGTCCTGCCATTAGAAATATTTTGTACATATTGAAATTCCAATGTTTTATTATGCATTACCCCTGATGGTTGCATTAATCCTTTCAAAAGAAACTTGTGAGCAAGGTGCAATAGAATTTTTGTAGTTTAGTTAATGTGTTGAGATTTGCAAGTCTTTCAATGACTTCATTTAGTGGCTTAGCCTGACTCCATAATGCAAAGGTCTTGCTATGTTTGACTTGTACAGTAGTTGACAAGAGGCTTCGATTCAAGAAGTACATGTCTCAGGAAAGCTTTTATTTTGGTGGAGGGAAGCATATTATTTTTGTTTTTATTTCATGCAATGCATCACATTGTATCTGCTTATTTCTATCTATGAAATCTGCAGCACTGAATAGCTGTTAATGTTTTTTTCTCACAAAATGAAAATTCTTCGAATTAAAACAGTCAGTATATATATGTATAATTTCAATGACATTATTTATGCCCTGCCCTGGTTTAGCTACTGTGGCCAGAAGGTTCTGTCATTTAGCAAGAACATAAGATCCTCTTCAATGCTCTTTTAGGAAAATAAGAACTTACATAATTTAATGTATGGGTAAATAGTGTTTAGCATCTTACTTTTTCACATTTACATGAAACAATTCCAATTGGCACTGAGCCGTAAATCATTATTTGAATATCACTATTCTAAAGAGAGCAGTTTTTGTTTTTTGTTTTTTTAAAGCAATAAATCGGTCACATTTCTGATTGTCAAACAGCAAACTGCCATGTTGTGTGTCAGAGACATTTATTTGGCTGTAGTTGCAATTGAATTGTTTGATTTTGAGATTCTTCATTGTAATACAGTGTCATCATTTGGTACAACAGAGAGCTGAAATGATACAGGGGGACCATCCTAATAGTAATCAGAAAAAAAAAAAAAAGCCAAACTAAAGCTTTCAACTTCTACGAAAGTAAAAGGATAATTTCCCAGCGGCTCTGCCCACTTATGCAACAGTCGACCATCCTCAGCAAGCATTGCACTCATCTGTGCTCCCTGACGAAGCGGGGGCCTAATGGATCCCACATAACTGGCTTACAACATCCTCTACTTTGGGTTGGAAAAGCACTAGCGGGAGCAACATTAACAAGTTTTCACATGAGGCAATTTTTGCAATGTTGCATATCACATACGTACTGTGCAGTTTTAAGGTCTAACAAACTTTCAATTTAATTTAAAGAAGGAGAGTTTTCCTGATCAACATTAGGAGTTGATCCGCTCTGTTAAACTCTAATTTCCTCTTCTAAAGGCTTTGCCAAAATCCAGTCGACAACATTCTTATCTGCCATGATGTGCAGCTTGCTAGAGCACAGGTGGAATAGCTTGCTTACGGGGCTACTGGGACCTGCTGTGAGTGTGAGTGATGGAGAGAGAAGCTTTTAAGCTGCGCCTGCTCCTTGCTGAAAGAAATTGACACAGTCACGAGCAAAGTTTCCTGATCTATTCAGGACAATGAAATGAAAATTGGGACTATACGCCAGAGGAGGTCAATATCTACAAGATCGTAGATTTGCCTATTGCGCTGTCAATAAAAGTGAGATTCTGCCGCACTCAGAACCCGTGCGTCGAGGCCAGTTAACCGCCCCACAGACCAGTGAGATATATATATATATATATATATATATATATATATATATATATATATATATATATATATATATATATATATATATATATATACAAACTTACATTGAAATTGCATTCACTCAATCTAAGCGGGCGCATTAAAAGTTTGAGTTGTTTTTCTTTGATGTTTTTCTTTGTTTTCTTTTTAATTTAATTAATAGATGACTTGAATGAAGATATGCAGTACAGAAAATGGATAGATGAACAAAATGATCATTATGCTATATGTACTGGCTTATGACCATATGTGTTCATTTTCCATCCAGCAAGCTATCAATTGTGTGGCGTGGATAGAAATGACTGTAATTGACAGTTGGGCACTTCGTCAGCAATGACGTACTGTTCGTCAGTCTGTTGCCAATGGACACCCGTTTTTGCTGATGTACCGTCGAATGATGGGTATCCGAAAAAGAAAAGAACAACAACAACAAAAAGAAAACAGCGAATTAAAAATGTCAGAATTACCATTGGCATCAGTTGTTGTATTAGTCAAGATAGACATTACGAAAGATGTCCATCTGCTCACCACGCCTCTTTTTGCCAACTGAACTATAATTCAACTGACTTAAATGATTATCTGCTATATTGCTGCATCTTTATAGTATTGTAATCTGCCTACAGCAAATGTGACAATAGTCACTTTGCATGTTCCAATTGAGTGAATAAACTGAGTTGGTTCAATTCAATACTTGTCATTCACAGGTATAACACAGTTGACTTTACGGGAGATTTATTTGTAGTTGCTCCCTTTCTTAGTCCTGGTTTCAACCAAAACTCAAACTCTTTGACCAAAAGGTAAAAATAATGTTTAGAATTATGTTTCAATAGATTTTTTTGTATTAATTTGCGCTTTAATTCATTCTTTTAAGCTAAGAAATTGATTGCTAATACTGTATTTGCTGGCTTTGTTTTTGTGTTACACTTATATTACTGTGTTGTGTTTCAATTGCAGTGTAACTGTAGAACCACAGACATGGTGTTGATGTTAAGTGCAAGTACAAAAACAAAAAATAATTAGTATGAGTGCAAACAGAAGTACACCAGCGCCTGATAAATGACAGACCAGAAAAAAGTCAAATATGGCTCTCTAGTGGTGGCGGAAGGTTGGGCAAAAATACACCAACAGACTGATGGACCGGTGATTACAATTTCATCTGGCTTGAAAAATGACCAACGATGACACAAAGAGGGCGGGGCTCTGACGACTGTTGGACCAGCAAAAAAAATTGTTATGTAATGTAAATGATTATTACATCGAGCACATTATACAAAACCAGAGGAGCATAAACCCTGAAGCCTTTGACAACATTTGAATTGCTGTTTATAATTAAATTGTCTTTAGTAAAAAAATAAATAAATAAATAAATAAACTAAAGGTATTAAAATACTGTTGATGAGCAAAAATGTCTCATTTCAGCGGATGACTGTGATTATTTGTTCTCATTCTGTTTAAATCTGTAGAGGTAATGATTAAATTGCTGTGGGGACATGTGTGTGTGTGTGTGTGTGCGTGTGTGTGTGTGTGTGTGTAGGGGGGGTGCAGTAAGATGGTGTGTGTGTGCAATGGGAACAGGTGTGTGTTGCAGTGTCATTACCACCATAATCATGCTTTGATAGCACAAAGGATTAAATCATTCATCTCTGTGGAGTTGTGTTTTTACATCTATTTTTTAATCATCCCTCTATAAATCAATATAATATAGACTAATTGTTAAATGTGCGCATTTATGTTAGATTAGTGCAAAGTTTTTTGTTTGTTTGTTTGTTTGTTTAATCATTGAATGGGTATGGATGTGTTTCATTGTACCATGGCATCCAGGGCATTATGGAAGCTGTTGCCAGAGGAAAGTGGTTTTGACATGTGATGTGCTTAGTGTGCAGCAGTGTGACAATGGGGGGTCGCACACAAGCACACACACAAACACACACATAAATGCATGCATGCACACAAATATAGATGCACAAACATGCTGAACAACCTGTCAGCTCTGCATTAGGAGCTTTTAGCAGTTCTCAGCAATATCCCATTCCTTGAGACTGAAAAGATGCACACAGTGCACATGGGAATCTTCTCTGATCTGACAAAAAACTTCAACATGTTCTTTTTAGAATATGGTACAAGTATGTGGACAGCGCTACGCTGCGATAAATATTTAATCAGTTTTATCTGCAGTAACTTGTCGTGACTCATACAGCTACAAAGGGCAATGGTGAAAAAAGGCTGTATTCAGGAAACTGAGAGATTCTAACAATGCCCCAAATAAATGAACAAGCATCAAATAAATGCGCAATAAACTATATTACACAGTGCACATAACTATTATACATAAGTGTATCACACATAATAAAAGAATAACTTAGTCTTTAAGTGAATAAATATATAGTTGTCTTTACAAACCTTTTAAATTGTGATTTAAAATGTAACTGAAGAAGATGTCAAAGACTGTAGGTGTCAAACTGAAGGCCAGATCTTGCCCACATTGTCATGTTGTGTTGCACAGTAAAGTAAATAAACTGCTTTTACTATTTTTGCAATACGTACACAGTTGTATGCAATAATTGAATTTCATTTTCACTTCTTTAACTTCAGCTTGTTTAGCCAGAATGAACATTTAAAAAGAAGCCATTAAATGGAAATGCAAATGTGCGTGCATATACTGTATATAATATTATGCAGTTGTTTGTGTCTATATTATTTAGCTATTTATTTACTCCTTATATCTGTTCATTAATGAAAACGGTATTGCTCCTTATGTTTCGTTCTCAAAATAATATTCATGACTAAGCTTATCCACAAAAATGCACATTAATTTGACCAACAGAGACAAACCTCCCCTAACTCATGTTCTCAACCTTAATATGCATTATATATGAACAGAACTTGTTTGTTTTTGGCACAAGAACGTCCTTTACAACCTCCGCCAGCGGCTAAGGGCCCGCTGGCACCACGATGACACCTCCCACTGTTCAATGTGGTCAAACACTTCCATCTGTGAGATCTTTTTTTTTTTTTCATATTTTCTCTTCCATGTCTGCCTTTCAATGTCCATCACAATATCTTCAATTGTGCCCTTTGACTTGCTACACATTCTAAAAGTAATGTGTTCTAGTGTTGCCTCTTCACTATCTTTCCTTGATTTTTTTTTTAATCAATACCACATGAGAATGACATTTTACATACCAATAGGGTCAGATTCAGGCAACCTAGAACATTTAATAAACAAACAGGAAGGGAGACAACCAACATTTTCTAGTGAGGATAGCAGACAGGAATGTGCACCTTCACCTTCTCAGATCTCCTTCCAGTCTATATGCACTACTTGTCTGCTCCTCATTTATTCATTTGAGTTGGCCCTATTTACAAAGCCATTGCTGCCCTTAAAAGGACACTGTGTAAGATTTAGACGGTTTAGGGTTGGCACTTCTCCATAGGCTGCCATGTTCGTTATAGCAACAGACAATGGTAAATGCAGTACATTCTGCTGTCGGCAATGAAAAACAAATCTTACACAGTGTCCCTTTAAGTGTTGGAGGAGACAGATGGCAACAACTTAAACAATCGGTTTGTGATAGTGGGGAATGTAGGTACGAGTTTATGCTTGCAATCTTCTTTCTGAGGAACATCAAGGTCGACCGCATGCTGTTTCGCCCTTTGGTCAGGTCGCAGTGCTTAATTTCTTTCTACAGCTGCTGGACATCTCCTCACACCTTTACAAACAACTCCAACAGAAAACATTCATGTCTACCAATATACCTACATGTTGCAAAAAACAAATATGGGATAACCTGTATGCAATTATTCTAACACATAATTCCAATGTGAATGGAAAGAGTGCTTTCCCTTGGGTAATGTACAGAAACACAACTTGAAATCATGTTAGGTTACTATGGCTTTTTGTAACGTGTAAAAAGGTTTGTTTCCCAACATTTCCCAAGTACCTTTATTGTTGCAGTCACTTTCAAGTGATTTGTCAGTGTAGTACTTAGAATTTGATATTCTGCAAGCAATAAACATTTGCTAAGTCACTGAACAAAGGCAGATTAATGCTTGGAAAAAAAGTCTTGGAAAAAACAATGTGGGAATCCTATCCAATGTTGAATTTACAAGACATAGAGATTCACGGGACAGATGTAAGATACACACGTGACTATGATTTTAGAAGCCAACAGAGTCCACCGATAAAGAGAAATGACGCCTACAAGAACATGCAAGAGGTTGACAAGATGTAATAGCAATGAAAGGGAATGATAAAAAGCTATGACCGGCATTCTTGACTCAGGTGTTTGCCAGAAAGACCATTAAGCATGTAATTTTCTCTGTCTGCTAGCAACACAACAGCCTTTCCAAATATAATGCAAGCTGCAATTGAGAGGTCCTCAAGGAAAAAGACAGATCATGCATCAGTGAATAAATAACCTGTTTGAGTGAAAATATGGAATGGTTATACAAATAATAAATGATAATTTTAAATGAATAGCATTGGACCAAGTCCATATTTTTATTTAAATAATGTTTGTTGTTAGCAGTGACACCAAAAAACCCAATCAGCTGATCCCGCAAACATTTATGAATGTCGGCAAAGGTCGCAGATGTTGTTGCTATGTTTGTCAACACTCGCAAAAGTTTCTCCCCTCTTTTTGAGAAGGGTGCAAGGTACCATTTGCTTGTGGTAATTTTGTGTTTCCTCCCAATATTAGGGAGACATGCCTATATGACTGAACTTGTATAACATATTTTTCAAAGCAATTTTTAAAGAGTTTTTTTCTTGTACATTAAATAATATGAAAAGTCAACCGGATGGTCAAAAAGGATGGGATTTGGGCACCCCTGGTTTACATGAGTCCGCTTTTTTTTTTTTTTTTTTTTACGTTTTTTATTTTAAGATTTAAGTTTTAACACTTAATTGTTAGAAGGTAATGTTTAAAACAATTAAAAGCAGCTCGGGGATGAGTGGTTATCACGCTAAGGGAGCCAAGTTCAATCCAGCTGGCTCCAACCTTCCTGTGTGGTGATTGCATGTTCCCCCCGAGCCCGTGTCGTCTCCCCTCGGGCACTCCAGCTACCCCGAGACTCCAATAACATGCATGGTAGGTGTGTTGGACACACTAAATTTTTCCTATTGTGTGACTGGGTGTGTAATGACTGACCATCAATGCGTTGATGATAACAGAAAATCTTTATTGTTGTTTTAAGTCACTAATATAAACTGTTGTATGGTTATTTGCTTAAATAGAATATACTACAAATATACTTCTGGTTAATGTAGCAACAACACCAGTACTTTTGTTTGAAACAGCAACAACAGCGCAATGACAATGATTCTCTAGACAACATTAAAAATGTGTAGAACAGTGCAGGATAGAATTCAGGGGCCTATCACAGATAACTTAGGGTGAAAAGCATATACCAACAATGGGGCCCATTTTTTGTAGACAGGAGCCCGAATCCTCAGCGTTGAAAAGGATTGTAACTTCATTTTCCTGCTGAGGAAAGTCTAGTTACTAAACTCATTTTCACTGTGGGCCACATTGTCGTTCTAGCTTCTGTCAGTGGGCCAGAATGACCGTGAAGTAAGGGGAAGGGAGGAAAAGAGAACAATTAAAGAAGGATGGGAGGAAAGGAAGGAAGGAGGGAGGAAAGGAAGGAATGTGAAGAAATAGGAAGAAGGGAAGGGGGAAGGAAGAGAGGGAGGAAGGAGGGAGAGAAGGAAGCAGTGAAGGAAGGAAGGAGAGAAAAGGAGACGACTTGCAAGTTTGGTATTAAAGCCAGAAACCTGAAGTCAAACCAGTATTTCCCAGGCCACACAATTTGGGTGGTGGCCCCCAGGCCTTGAGTTTGACACCCGTGGTCGAGTATGTCATGTACTCCATGGCATACCTGAAAATGTATCATTTCGAAAATATTTATCATAGCAGCCCCCTGGCTACGTGGTGGTTGGCGGGTGTTATCACACGGATGCACGATAGGGTGAGCAAAGCTGTCTACATCCTCTGCAAGTGGAGATCTTGTGGTTCTTTTAATTATGAATGCACCCTATGCACGTTGATCTCCGCGTGCACTCCAGCAAGCACTTCTGCATGCATGTAATCCGCGTGCGGGCCTTTCTCTGCAACTTGCTCCTTCCTTTGCTGAATTTAAGCACATTCAAGACACATTGACTGGATAGCTGCCCAGATCAGTTGCCCAGATCGCCTAACACAATGCCACATAGCGACTCAAAGTGCTCTAAACCAGTGGTTCTCAAAGTGCGGTATTTGGTCTGTCTGTTGGGAGTCATTGAAATAAATTGGGTGTTTTGGAACTGATTTGGTTCATCTTTTTACAGTTACAGATGTGTGCCTTGCTTAGTCTTTGTTTATTGGAGCCACCCCTGACCACTCTTGATATTGCATTTTGTGGGCGTGAAGCTGTCGTTGCGCATGTTTTTTCCTTTTCTTTGTGAGCTCTACCCCACAAGTGTCTTTGAGTTAAGTTTTCTTGGTTAGAACGTTTATGCTAACATACCCAAAATTAGTCATTGGTTGGTTCAACTTAATGGGCAGCAACCTTTTTTTTTTTTTTTTTTATAAGGAGTAGTAAAAAGGGCACTTATGTTTGGCTCATATGTTTTTTTTCCCCACAAACATTTGCAATGGGGGTCCTTGTAAAATTTGCTTTCTAAAAGGGGTCTCTGACTCCAAAAAATTTGAGAACCCCTGCTCTAACCTATCTGCACTCATTTAAGCAAAATTGCTAAAAAAGCGATACCCATCTATGTGCTGTTAGACTTGGTCTCATTACCACTGACGGTGTTAACACGTAGGCAGACATCCGTCATACACGTGGCCGCAGTTACAGGAACTTTCATGTAGTTTTGTAGAAAAGTCACAAGACCACACATAAACACATTTTGAAAGACTTAAAATACTGATCTCAAACTCCAGTCCTCAAGGGCATGTTTTCCAGGTTTCTCTTCCCAACACACCCAATTCAACTAACTAGCTGATCAGCAAGCAATGTAGAAGCTTGAAAATGAGCCTAATCATTTGAATCAGGTGTGTTGAGAGAGAAGCATCGAAAACATGCAGGATACAGTTTTGGTTTCAGACCTTAGCATCCTAAACCAACATAAAATGTAAACATAAAACATGCTCATGGTGACTGAATAGTGGAAAACATTCTCCGTGCTAGTTCCTAAGACATTATCGATTTCACTAGTGTTGGCATCACAAGCGTCCCCGTTTGATTAAATTGCAAGCAAATTAAACACTTGTAAATATTTCCTAGGGAATCAGCAACAGCGTATAGACATGAAGAGGGTCATATCCTGATAAACAGATGGCGGTGTCTTAGGCCTATGTAATGCATGCGTGAAACGGCATTATGCAATATTTGCAAAAGGATTAAAAAATAATCTCTAGTAGAGAGTTTCCAAACCTTTATTGAACCATATCATATATTTTACATTAGAACAAATGTTATGTCACACCACCAAACAAAATGTCACCAAATGTACTCTGCAGTTTATTTTACACCAGCTGCTCTTCATGTGTTCATTGTTGCCATAGATGGCTGAACAAAGATATATCATTCGTACGTAGTTATAGTTTTCAGGCCAAATTCAGAATCATTGCTCCAAAATCATTGCTCCAGAGAATGAGTTATTTTGCTCTTGTAAAAGACTGTGGCAAAGCAGGCTTAAAGATGGCTTAGATGCAAGAGAATCCAATGCCAGATTAGAGGGATGATATTGAGTGCTTTGCACACAGTCTAAACACCCTTTATATTGTGATATTCACAGGAGGGTTAAACAGGAGGCGGAAGATATAGCTGAAACTGCTTCATGAAAATTCATAGGAGGTTTTGTTTTGTTTTTTTAAATATTCGTGCTTCTCAAAACGACACAGAGAACAATGTTTACATATAGTATATTATTTGTTTAAATATTCCATTCATTCATCCATTTTCTATAGCTAACCCTCATTAGGGTCGCTGGCTTTCTGGCGCCATCCCAGCCTTCTTCCGGCAGTAGGCGGGGGAGACCCTGGACTGATTGCCAGCTAATCGTAGGGCACACAGAAACAGACACCCAATCATAATCACACCTAAGGGCACCTACTATGCATGTTTTTGGAATGTGGGAGGAGACTGACTGGAGAGGACCCTCGAGTGAGCTGGAAATGAAACAGACCTCTGAACTGTGAGGCAGATGTGCAAATGTATCCAGTGTGCATTTTCCATCCTAAAATACATTTAAATTGATCTTGCCTAGTCAAGAGTTTCACACCCCTAAATCTGTGACATCTGTGACATATTCGAACTTATTTTGATCCGAAATGTACTCTGCAGAAGTCAAATATGTTGTTGAGTGCAGGAAAACAGGTCATTGATGTTTGTGGTTTTAACGTGTTGAAATTTTAGCCTTGCGTGAATACAATTACTGCATGCATTCGAATGGCTATGGTATGACGTGTTGCGTGTGCCTGTGTTTGTATATGTGCTCATTATTTACAAGTATAGCTCCTGTACATAAACCAGCAGTTCAAATGAGCTGTTAAAAGCAGTAACGCTTCCATATCCATGGATACTCTGTAAACATTAAGAGACAAAATCAATGTCATCTGAATAATTGGATGCTCAGGCCAACAAAATAGTTGGTAAATATTTTTAGCATGTCATTACTGTGATTTACTCCCACTCAAACAATGTTATTTTTTGAACCTAACTAAGCTCTCGCTGCAGTGCGTAGTGCTACCACCACCCCTCCTCCTGCCCATTCCCGCATCACATATTGGGCAAAAAGGGCCAGCCTGTAAGGTTCCGGCATTAGTAAAAGATAAATGGACCCAAACAGAGACTGAATGCAAGACGAATGTCGACAAACGTTTAACACACGTGAGTGAAACAAATTGACAACCAAGGAAATAAACCGCTGAATTAGACAAAGTAACTACTGAAAGCGCCACAACGTGGGGAGAAAATAATCTAAGGTGCCGTTGGAGTACAGCCAATTGGATGGCGGAGTCAGCGGAAAACGTTGTCGGTATGAAAAATAAGAGCAGATGCAAAGCACCAAGAAAAGAGCGGGTACTCACAAGGAGATAGAACAACGAGAAGACACACAAATGACAGGTAGGACTGGGAAAGAGCTCGGAATGCGATATAGAAAAATACAGGTAATAATCGGGACACAGTTCCCCGGGTCTGTCTGCAAAATAAAGGCAGGTAGATTGCTGATGGCTTGCAGGTACGAAGCCAGAGACACCGTGACACCTGCAGATCTGCAGTGACAACAGGACAACATGGGGGAAACCCCGAGCAGCACATAACACAGCCTCAGTCTGTTTTGTCATGGTTTTATTTCTTTCCCATGCCAAGTGATCTCTTAGCCATAGTATGAAGATTGAACGGTCTCTTTTTAGATACAAACTTAGCAGAATGCATCAGTGAGTGATGAGCTCTAACTCTCAACTCTGGCTACAGTACAGAAGCGCTACCGCTACTCCTCCCCCTGCCGGTTCATTGCAACTTCTCAAAGGGCCCATGCCTACGCAGCTTCGGAGTCATATAGTTCTCTCCAAAACGCCCTGATATTGTGCCAGATATAGAAGAGCAGTGGTTTAGTTTCATGCAAAAGTGGCTTTATTTGAATGAGATTGTGAATTAGGGCTGTTATATTGTTTCACACTCCACATTAGGACTGAGCATGGGAGTGTTGCAGTGCGTCATGCACTATTGTGAAGTGACGGTCTTTTGCAAAACAAACTGTGAAGCACTGGCAAAAAGTGAAGCGCAAAATAGCGAAGGGAACACGGTAAAACAAAATAAGTCATTGCAAACCTTGAAAATGGTTTGCTCTTCTCTTTCTTTCTGGTCAGAAAAATATAAACTGTGAGCAAGTAAGCTGTGAGAACTGTTTGACCTTGCTGTGAAACATAATAAGGAGAAAAATTGGGGCTGATAATATTGATCATCTGTAAATGAATCTAGTAAAACAGCCAAGTGCACTTTAAAGGGGCAACACAAGCAAATTATCCTCCTTATGTTGTAGGGGTAACAAATCTTGTGAAGTAAGGCTGTTTGGTGGTATGTGTGTTGGCAGTGTGGCAGAGATACATCATTCTCACGAGGGCTTGTGTCGGCGCTTCATTGTGCTTGCATGGCATCCTCTGATCACTAATGTGCATGTGTGGCAGTGCTGATTCACGAGCATGTCTCCCAAGACACACATGGAATTCAGTTAATTGGTGTGGGGTCACTCTCTAATTAGTATACACAGCCCTTGTGATTATGTTATCTTCTTGGACTCTGATCTCAATTTCACTGAGATTCTTTAGGGGTGTTTCTAATGTATATAAAACCAACTAAAACAAGTTGTATTCACTCTAATGTGATTTATTACACAGTGATTTTTAACGTATTTATTCATTAGACATTGCTAAACATTCCATACGTTAAAAAAAAAAAAAAAAAAAAATATATATATATATATATATATATATATATATATATATATATATATATATATATATATATATATATATATAATATTTTATATATATATATATATATATATATATATATATTATATTATATGATTTATATATATGTATATATATATGTATATATATACATATATATATATATGTATATATATATATATGTATATATATATATATATATATATATATATATATATATCAAAATACTAATATATATATATATATATATATATATATATATATATATATATATATATATATATATATTATATGATTTATATATATGTATATATATATGTATATATATACATATATATATATGTATATATATATATATATATATATATATATATATATATATATATATATCAAAATACTAATATATATATATATATATATATATATATATATATATATATATATATATATATATATATATATATATATATATATATATATATATATTCCCATAAAATGGGAAATCTGCAATACATAATCCACTCAACATCAAAAAGCTTAACAAGTGAAAATTGTGTCTCAATAGAGCAAGTACAGCTCCAGTTTGAAATCATTTTTAACTTTCTTGAGAAAACATCTGCAAACCTCTCATGCCCCCCCCCCCCCCCCCCCCCCCCCGGGTGGTTAAGACTGCTATTCAGCTTTCTGTTATTTCTCGTCTCTTTTGAGATGACACTATTTATCTGCTTGGTGAACCTGTGAAGTGCATTCAACTTGACATATCACCAAAATGCAGCTGAATGGATTTAACTGTCTGGAACAAATAACAGTATTACACTGAGTGGATTACCTTTACACATGTTCAGGCCACCTATTTCATGAAATCAAAGCTGGCATTAATCTCAAAATACAAAATAGTACCAAATATAAATAGCTACATAAAATGGGATTTTTCAAAAAGGCAAAATTTCAGACTCAGTTAGAAAAAGGTCACTGGAAAATCTGAACAGCTGTCTGTTTTCTGTGCTGACATGCAATGTTGTTACAAATGTTGAACACGTGTGACTTACCATTTAAATGTTAGTTAACATAAAATAACTAAGAGTGCAAACCTCAAATGAACTGCTTGGATGAATCAAAAGAATGAGCTTTGTAAACTTAATGAAAATAAAAACGATTCTAACAATACAACTATCCATGTGTGTGTGTGTGTATATATGTTGTATGTGTGTATATATGTGTGTGTGTGTTCATATGAAATTAAAAACAAAACCATCCAACATTTAAAAAAAGGTAAAAAGAAAGAAGTCGCCAAATCTACAATAAGCATTTTCATTTTCCTACAATAAGCATTTTCATTTTCATACTTCAACCATCCTTCATCTGTATTACTTTTATCCTGCATTGGCTTAGTTTAAGCTCTGCGCGGCTGCACGCATCAAAATAGTGTTATTTCGGCAACCATGCCCGCAACGCAGAGTCCACAGGGAACAGATTTTCCGCAACGTGTGTCTTTCGGAATTTTTTTTTGAATGGACAACATGGTGGATGAGCTATAGCTTTTGGAAGCTGGCCGTTAAAAAAAAACCTAGATAAAAGCACAGGTAAGCACTACCTGCATGGTGTTTCCACCCGACAAACCTCCAACTGTGCCAGTGGGGTAACTGCAAGGTCATCAGACGGGAGCCACTCTTCATTGATGTTTCGCTCCATTAATCCTGGAACATCTCACGGTGGTGGAGCAATGGCAGGGACGTCTCCCTGCCGCCCCTTGCAGCCACCCCTAGGACCCCTCTTTTCCCCACGTCCTGTCCTGCCTTCTTAGTTACAACCAGAAGCTGGTTGGATACCCTCTTCAGTTTCGCTCCCCTCATTCCAATCTTCCTGAGGAGATGCTGGATGGAAGTTCCAATGAAACCCCTGCAGCCAACCTCCGCAGGGTAGATAGATGTTGACCACCGCGCTTCTCGGCACTCAGCTACCAGCTCAGTGTACTTGTCTTTCTTACGTTCAAATGCTGCGTCCATTCCTCCCTCCCAAGGAATGGTTAGCTCTGCCAAGATATATATATATATATATATATATATATATATATATATATATATATATATATATATATATATATATATATATATATATATATATATATATATTGGAGAGAGAGCGAGAGACTGGAGAACTGACAATCTG
The DNA here is from genome assembly GCF_059441005.1 of Hippichthys cyanospilos. Classification (NCBI taxonomy): domain Eukaryota; kingdom Metazoa; phylum Chordata; class Actinopteri; order Syngnathiformes; family Syngnathidae; genus Hippichthys; species Hippichthys cyanospilos. Next base: position 17,615,930 of record NC_142382.1, read on the forward strand.
CTGTTTACAAAAAGGGAATGAACAGACTCTGTATTTCTTGAGAAAGCTCATATCCTTTAGTGCACATGTCAAGCTCTGGTACTTGAGGGACAGAGTCCTTTGTGTTTTCCAGCTTCCTCTCCCCAGAACACCAAATGAATAGCTCGTCAGCAAGCTCTGTAGGAGCTTGAAATTTATTCTATTCATTTGAACCAGGAGAGTTTGAGAGCCAAGCATTGAAAAAGTTGAAAATACAGGCCCTTGAAGACTGAACTTTGACATGCACTGTATGCTTTAATGTGTGCAGCGAGATAGTGGAGATGTTCAACCGATCTGTGGCAGCAAGAGCCATCTATTTTGCTGTTGTCTGCTGTTGGAGCAGCGTGGGTGCCAGGAATAAAAATTGTGAATAATTCTGCTATAGTAAGCCGTACTGTATTTCTAAAGTATCTAGGCACTTGAAGCTACAATTTCAAAAGGCTTTAGTTGCACAGTTACAAAAAGTTGAGCAGTATAAACGGAATTAGCTCCAAGCTCTAATATTACAACAGCCGTATTTTTGGATTCCATCCCAGACAACCACTGACATCAATGCCTATGTCCTTTATGATTGATCTGTAAAGGAATACCGTGTGACCTATGTCATATACTGTATGAAGAAAGTGGCAACAAAATAGATCTCATAATCCCTTCAAAAACACAACCATGTCATCTATTTTTTCAACTGGTTAAAAAAAAAAAAAAAGACAGTTGGACATGGAGGGTAGGCTTTTTCTCTCCTGGCAGCTTGCAATTATAATGCCCCACAGATTGTTACTTGTTTTATAGCAAAATAGATGCAGCTATATAACACGCTGAAAAAGCAGTACATATTGGCCACACAGCTATTCAGCATTGCAAAACCAGGTAGAGATTCAGAAGGAGAGAAAAGGCATCAACATTAAATTGCCACTAACTCCAGATATGTGTTATATACTTTTTATTTATTGTTCTACACTTCAATCAGTGTTCGATATTCTTGAGAATTAAGTTAATTTGATTCAAAATGATGTACTTGAATAATATTGCAATAACAACAATACCATAATAATTCTGCAAACTGCATGTTTTTTCTGCTTGGATACTCATTTTAAGGTCAAGCCACAGCATTTCAGTTAGATTGAAGTAAAGACTTAAAATTGGTATCTCCTAAAACTCTCTTAATGGTTTTAACCCTTTCAGAATTTGACTTGATTTTTCATTTTGGATCGTTGCCTTGCTGCAGAACCCAAGTGCACTTCAACTAGCGGTCAAAAACAGATGGCAAAAAATTCTCACTCTGGATTTTCTGGTAAAGAGTACCCCAGCTAGCTCCAGTGACATTGTTACTTAAATAACTGCAACTCGTCCAGAATTACAAAAGCAGCCCCAAAACTTCACACGAAAACCAGAATGTTTGACTGGTGGTATAATCTCACTTTCTGAAATGCTGTTTTACATTCATACATATAACACGGCGCACACTTATAAAAGATTAAAGCTTTTCTCACTACAGTTCATAGTATAATTTTCCCAAATTCTCAGGAGTTTTTTCAGATGTTTTGTTTTGCATAAGTAAAAGGAGTTTTTATACGATCTTCTTTTTGATCAGCCACGGTATTCACGCTTGAACTGCATAAGTATCATTTCGTTTATTCTCTTCTTTATGGTTGACCCATAAACACTGACCTTAAATGAAGCAAAGAAGAACTTTTTGATGTTGTTCTGTGTTGTTTTTTGACTGAGTCGTCGCCATGCTCTTAGGTGCAACTGGCCACTGTTGTATCTTTTCTTTAATTGTGGATTTCTTCGTGGTTTGCTGAAGTCCTCTAAAGCTTTAGAAATAGCTTTCAGTGCTTTTGTTTGCCTGCGTCCTAGATGCATAACTTTTGCCTGGGACGCATACATTCAAATGAACGTGTCCACCAGAAGAAACATTTTCCAATATTGATTTTGGAAAAAGTAGAAATCAATATTCTTCCTGTCCGCTTCTGTGCCTTTTCTTTCATTCCTTTTTTTCTTTTTTTTTGTTTTGCTGTACGCTTCCTTACTACGTCAGGGACGTCACTGACGTCAGCACACAACACACAATAACAAAACAGAAATTCAACTGTCCCATCCTAAGTGAAAAGCATTTGTTGTGGATATGGTATTCTAACACTTAAAAGCTCCTAAACGTTCAATTTGCATGATACAGGCCCTTAAAACAAAAACTACGTGTGTGTAATAACCATGATACATGATACATTTTATTCCTAGCTCCTTTCAGTAAACCGAAGCTGACAAAATGATAAAACAGTAGTTAGAGTCCTTATCATGCCAAATTAACCCTTTACTGGGCACAATGACTGCTTTCTGCTGACAACCAGGCAAAAACAGCCTTTGTTAGGCACACAATTTTCTCTTTTTATTTCTATTTGCCCTCGGGCACCAGATTTGTGACTCCTGGTTTACATAAATGCTGGTCACGGTGAGCCTCCTTGTGTGGTAAATGTCAAAAAGGGGCTGGGGTGGCAACAAAGTCTGCTAAGCTACCCATTAAAAAAAAAAAACTTTTGCTCCTTTTGATCGGGAGGGAGTGTAGCGCTTGAACAACCACACAGGAGTCCAATCAAAACAGAGTTTATTGGTTAATCAAACCCTAAAAACTAAAAGTGACACATTAAAACAATCCCAATGTCTTTAAAAAAAACCCATCAAAGTCCAAACTAAAACATAGCTCCAAACATTGCAATTGGCAGTCCATTAGTCTTCCAAAGATTCCTCCGCCAGCATTCCAGGCCAGGAGCCACGCACCAGGGACACCTGTCGGGGAACAAAAGGGGAAACAGGGTTAGGGTTAGGGTTAGCCCTAACCATGGGTAGGGAAAGCATGATACACTGGCCCAGAAAAACTCACAACTTCGTGACAGAGGCGCCAGCCTCTGTCTCTTGTTTTGAAAGGCATTCAAAACATGGCTGTCATGTCAAGGATCAGCAAAGGCCTCCGCCAGTTGCACCTCCAGATGTGTCAGCCGCCAGCTCCCAATGCAGTCCACCGACAGGGTATCGGTAACTGTTCCACATGTCACACGTCCAGCCCGGGTAACAGCCACCATCAATTCTTTCCGCATACCCACAATCCTTAAATAAAAATGCAGAGTAGTTCCACCCCCCAATTGTATTTGGTGGCTCTGGCCAGCATGCCAAGCTTGATTGGCTCTAGTTCATGCCTGTCCTGTTTCAATTAAGAGCAGTCGTTGAAGCCATGTAATCAAGGGCATGCACAAAAAAAATGACTAAGTCACACATCACTAAGTCATTAAGTTCAATGACTTACATCATGATCAAGTAGATGACAATTAGATCGTTGTCACGACTAAGGTTTCGGGAAAAACTTCAAAATAAAATTGTCGAATTGCTATGTTGGTTCATGCATTACTTGATTCCCCACATTTAATTTGACTATTTTGTGCAGTTTGTTTTGATGGTGTAGGATTGTATTTTTTTTAGACCACCATCACTTATTTAAGAAACCATACAACATCAGAAAGTACATGAGTACTGTGTATAAGAGATGTGGATTATATTTTTTTTTGTCTTTTTTTTTCTCATTTAACTCATCAAGGTGGTAGATTGTACTGGATCCTTTCCCTTTTTTATTTAATGAGTTACAATTGTTAAGGGCTTGTTTGAAGGCTGCTCTACGTTCCACACGCAAACTGTGAATAGGTCTGTCTTCATAAAATATAAAGCTACTCAACTCTGCCCTTCGCATCTCATTTTTACCTTCATACATTTAATAGAAGAGACAGCTCAGCAGCATGAGGCAATCTCTCTCATCACTACAATTTGACATGGCCTCAGGGGGCTCTGTCCAATAACTGGACAAACCCACTTTACCTTTGAGCCATGCTGGGCGAGTATAGCGGGTATCAGAATTGACTTTTCCCCATCCACAGCTTGTAACTGTCATAAATGATGAATGTTCATATTTTCAGAAGCCAAATGCTTCACATGTGTGTTGGTTTGCCGTGAACAATAGCAATACAAACTCCTTTGAGCTTCAAGCTAAAATTCAAAACCTGTATAGTCAAACTAAAATGTGTTTTGAAGAGCAGGATTGAGGACATTTCCTGCTTAATTTTTTCAAATTGGTCAATTAAAGAGAAAATAACTCTTCATTAATCTACATTCATCATTTGACAGGCTATTTTCTTTTAGAGTAGTCATTGCTATGCCAACAATTATAACTCTTCATTCCTAGACTTATATTAATTTGTAATCAACAAAGATGATGATGTGATAATGAAAACATTCATCAGCAGTTTTAGACACACTCTTCTGCAGTTCTCTCCTTGATAAAAAGATGTCTAATTTTTTTCCTATTGTGCCAACACCAACAGATGACAGTAACACCATTTGACTCATTGGTGTACATATTTGACCCCATCTGCATCTTGGCGCATTATCATTTAATGTAAGCTGAGAGGAGTATATTTTGTACATTAATTGAGCCTTTTAAATTCAACTAAGCTTTTGAACTTAAGAGTGTTTAGTTGGATAAATAATTGGTTAGTTGTTCTAACCATTTCAAACAGTTTCATATAGTTTTTTTTTTTTTTTCGACCTTAAAAAGTATACTGAGTGTTTTATATCTGTAACCCTATAATGACAAAATCAGTCAAGTGTGGCTGTGATAATGAACAGTATAATGTATGTAATAATTGCGATTTAGGAAATATTTTGTTTGATACAGGATACCTTTAGTTTTAGGGTAACTGTAGTTTTAGATATTTTTTTATTTATACTTATTTTTCTGTATGTCATTTCCAGCATAATTTTTCATCAATTAAAACTCCAAGAACTTTCTCTAATTCACTTTTATCATTTCAACTGAATTAAAATGCTCTTTTACAGTCAGAATGCAATGAGAACATGAGTACTTTTGTCAATGGTACAAAACTTTACGGATGGTCCAATGATTGAGGCAGACATTGTGAATGTGAGGGGGAGTTTATGTAAGTAGATGTTATTCAAACATTGTTGGAATTCATGTATTGATCATTAATCTGTCTATAGTCTTGCTTTGAGATGTCTTCAATTTGGGTAATATTTGGTAGGGGTGCAAAATAGGCTACTTTTTTTTTTTATTCTCGGACAGAGTATGAGTACAAAGTGAGTACAACATGATTTGAGTGCTTGCCGCTACCAATATAAGTGCCAACGATTGTCCTGCAATTGTTTTAACAATGCATTTTGTGTTTATCAAATACTGGTCATATATATATATATATATATATATATATATATATATATATATATATATATATATATATATATATATATATATATATATATATATATATATATATATATATATATATATATATATATCAGTATATCATATCTTATATATTTGAATTGCTTGCACTACTAAAGAAGAGGCAATAACAATGCATGCCAATGGTGTGTTGCAAAATCCAACTTCAAACTAAACAAGGTCAAAACAGTGTCAGTATGCTTTTATGTTGAAATTGGCCTTCATAGTGGAAGCAGCAAAGTGGTGAGCCTGAGTCATTTTGACTGTTTTTATTTCCATCACATCACCTCTACCAACATCAACACACTGTATTCTGCCATCACTATGTTCCGAAATAGCTCGGCAGCTAAAACAACTCCTTCAATAAATTTTCAAACTAACAAAATGAAACAGTTCTGTAACCACAGAAATGCTAGGATGGCTCATAAGGAGCCAGACCACATTACCTTTAAAAAAACAAAAATCGTATTCAATCGCTATTAAGGCATCTGAAAAACTGCCAGTCAACTACACCGTCAGTGGATGATGCGACACGTTGTATGCACAGTGGTACATTCAAATGCAGTCAGACATTTCTCACAAAGTCCAAAACATGGCCATTCTATGCATTAAACGAATTAGAAATGCAAATATCTAAATAATATGTGCTCTCCATCAATTAAAATTGGTCATATGTCAAAAAAAATGATGGGGTGAAATCTTTGATAACAATTACCATAAATGGTCCATCAAGTCACTTTGGTTTACAATACTTGAGCAAATTTTGTAATTCCCCAAATATGAGGTGCACCTGTGTATGAGACGCACCCTTAGTTTTGGGGTCAAATTCTGTTATTTTCAATGTCGCCGTATATAAGTCTCGCCAACAGTTTCTCAACAATGTCAAAACTACAGCAAAAAAGAATAAATCTCTTCTTTTGTAAACCCTTCATGTTTACTTGTGTTCATATCTTTAAGTTATATATTTGTTGCACGTTGTTCTCCACATTGTGAGGGTCAGCGAATGCCTGTGTTGAATGCGCTCAAAGCAGTTGTTTTTCCTTTTCCATGCAACACACTTCGAGTTCAAATGTATCTGACAAAAGACCGCTATTCATACACGCGTCAAATGGAATACCTTTGCGTGTTCTCTAATCAGTGCACTCTTAATTTAATCAGCTGGAGACATCATAACTTTTACATGATCATCATGGTTTTAGTAATATTCCTGCGTGTCAACAAGGATGGACTCAGAAGATGGTTCAGTCTGCTCGCTTGTTTTCTTGAAAATAATTGTGTAATGTCCATTGTTTCTTTATTTTCTTTTTTTTTTTTTGGGGGGGGGGGGTCTCCAAATGTCATGCAAACAGTTTGGTTTCTTTTCTTTCTTTTTTTTTCCCCCACTTTAGTGAGTTTTAATTTGGAGGTTCCATTATACTTACTCTCTCATACGAGAAATTCATTGAAAGAAAGAAAATTAGAGAGAAAAATAGATTCGTTTGATGAAATCTAGATGCATGCTTCTGCTATCCAGAGATTATGTTTGGGCAATTTCTCCAGTCAAGCACACTTAAAAAGGTAGGCCTATGAGCATTCTCCAACCCACCAGTGTGCCTCTCATCTTGTATCCTATTATTGTACTAGTATTATGAGCTTAAGGGTGCATCGGGAGATCAACGTTTGTTCCTTTTCCAGTAGGCTGGACTGTGATAAATGCTGAGGGTCACGGTTCAAGTCCTGCTGCGGACATTAAAAAAATGACTTGATAACGAAGCTCCCTTGAGCAAGGCAAAAGAACTTTTTTTTTTGACATTTTCTTTCACTTTCTACCCTGGCACTGTCATCACTGGCTCTGCAACCGGATCATATGTTGGAAAGGCCTACTGACTAAAAGATAAAACATATATCCCTCTTGTCGTACAACAAGGAAGGCAGATTTAGTGAACGATGAAGAACGAGCAGAATTGCTTCAAATGTAGTGAAATGACCGATAGGTATATATGGATGGAATTCATGACAGATGAAGGACAAGATGGACAAACTGGATGCCACCACCTTCCAAACACATGCGTGAACAAAAACATGCACGGGCACATGTGCATACACACTCACACACACATACACATGCACACACGATCATGTTATGTAAAGATCAAAATGTTACGTTTCATTAGAATGCTGTTTTCTTTCTTCAGTAGTCTTGTTGCAAAGCCTTGGTTCTGTTCCTTGCTGGAGTTGATGTATGTTTATTTTACATGCAAGCACGCATAGTTCGCACAGTTACACACGCACATTGTTTATTTAAGCAACCAAATACAGGTTTCACACCACATTTTTGTGACTTTTGCGCCTCATTTAAACACATGGAATTGCAAAAATGAGAATCAAGCTCCGATCAAGAGGGTTCCAAATGGTTTTTGAAGGACAATTCTTTTTTTTTTTTTTTTTTTTTAAGAGTGGTCAGTTTTGTACTTTTAGGAGAAAACACTGCTAAAAAAATATGAAACAAGCCTCATATTTATTAAACGTTTCAATTATTATTATTTTTTTTTTTAGCCGTAAGGAGATAAATACCTTATTTAGCAACAAGTGGTTCCTCATGAGATTGTTCGGTGAAAGCTGCAGTTGTCGAGTCGGCTATTTGAACTAGTTCATTTTTGGATCACTCTTAAGCAGTCAACATCTCATGGCGCTGAATAAGTTACACTTCTGAAAAACATTGTTCTCACCATGGGATGGTGAGGAAAGACAAATAAGTCATGCTAATTGATAAAATAGATTAAGATAAGGTTGATTTAGAGCTAGCATGTATAACACTGGAAATTAGAGCTCCCCTTTTCACAGTCATAGCTGGAACCACGTTAAAGCAGAAAACATCCAAATCTTAACAGAAAAATTGCATGTAGATTAATAAATGTTTCTGCTGAAAGAAATATTATGCTTATTAATCTCAACCGCAAATAACTGGCTATGCCATATGTCACCGAAAAGAAGTGGCCCATAAGCTTATTAGTACAGTATGGAATATTTATAACATCAGTAATGTTATTTGATTTACTTTTAATTCTTCTATATCTTGATTTAAACTCAAACTATAAAACCTTACCTTCCTTAAAAATAAAGTTGTAATATGAATAGCATTAACAGATTAAAATAGAAACATAATGAAATTGTCATGGTCTGGGTGTGTTTTAGGTGTTAAGTTTGCATTCTGGTTTTGTTCATGTTTTTTGCCATTTGTGTTAATGTTTTATATAGCTTGATTGTGTCTACCTATATTTGCTAACCCTTTCCCTTGTTTTAACCTATCTTTGCTTTCTACCAATTGTCTTATCCAGGTGTTCCTGGTTCTCTCAGCAGTTTGGATTGTATTTAGTTTCCTGCTTTTTTCAGTTAGTGTTGATTCTGTTGTTGTTACTTGCTTGTCCTTTCCCCCCACATTCTGTTTTCGTTTACCTTTTTGTTTATTCAAGTATGGATGGCTTTCCTCTCCCCTCTCTCTCTCTCATATATATATATATATATATATATATATATATATATATATATATATATATATATATATATATATATATATATATATATATATATATATATATATATATATATATACAGTGGGCCCCCGTGTTACGAACTTAATCCGTTCAGCGGCTACGCTCGTAACTCGAACTGCTCGTATGACGGACAATCTAAACCTATGTTAATTCGTGAATGCGTGCAACGCGTGCAAAAACCTTAGGTAAAAACATCACGACTTTATACACATATTAAAAATGAGTAACATAACCTACTGTACAGTTAAATTAAATAACATAAATATACAAAGGAAAAATGACATTTACCTTTGGGGCGACGTGACTTGAGCTGGGTGGAGGCAGAGGGGAGCAGAGACCAACCCGCAGAATTTATTGATTTATTTTCTTAAATGGGAACTTTTCTCAAAACTAGAACATATCACCGGCGATTTCCTTCTCTTTAATCCATTATAGAAGAAGCCTCTCAATTTTGTTGTCGATTGAGGTCCGTCCCCCGGCAAGGAAAGTTAGAAGATTGCCGAGCGGTTACGGCCATACTTACGAGCCATGCGTGCGCCTCCTTCGTATTTTTTTTTTTATTATCTCCTGCTTGCTTTCTATTGTCATTATCCTCTTACTTCTTCCTTTACCGCCACTAGCAATTTTAGAAGCCATGTCTAACAGATAAAGTTTGCAAAGTCTTCACAACATTCCTTCCTTCCGTTTTTCACTCATTTTCTCTCCTTCCTTCCGTCCCGACCAGCTGTGCCATCAAGCTAGATAAAGGCGTTCGGCCAATAGCATATCGGCATTTCTGTGATTGACGTGACGCCGGCCAATAGCATCTCCGTGAGTGAGACCGTGACTGACACCGTGACTGAGACAGTGACTGTGACATTGTAAGAGCAATATCATTCTACGTTCCCGTGACAAGCTTTAACTACTGATTTTGATGACGTGGCAAAGCGAAAATATATGAATAAATACAATGGCCAGCATGTCAAGATTGCTCGTAAGGCGAATGGTCTGTGTGTAAGTGGGGGACAAAAAACTCCGCGGACCACGCTCGTAAGTCGAAATGTTCGTAAAAGAGAGTGTTCGTCTGTTAGGGATAAGAAGATTCACCGACTTGTATCGGTACACCGGTATTGACATGTGCGATGTGGTTGCATCGATGGCAAAAGTGCGCAATCGGTTGAAAATGTGGATGAACTCCAGGTGTACAGTATCTTATGCAATATCTCTGCATTGATAAAATCTGACTAATATGTGTTAAACTTCTAAACTGCAGATTTGCATTCTCATCTCTGCGTCTGCCATTGGCACATTCAGCCCAACTCTAGTCTCGCGTAAGTTTGAGGCTTCACTATTTTCTTCTTCCGTTGGCAGTCAGCCATCCAGATTGCTAAAGCAGCTTCCATACCGACTATCGTTTTATTACAAGCCGTAACAACTGACTTCGCTGAATTGCCAAAGGTGATGGCAGCCGTCTCCTAATGTTAGCCTTGTTCTTAATGTAGTAAACGTGGATTTGTTCGCTCCCAAATGGCGGGCCACGGCCCCATAACTTCTCCCTTCGAGAAGTATCACCTTCTCAGCAAGTGTCATCCTATTTTGTTGAAGTTTAGGCGTTTAGGCTCAGTACAAGCCTTCGGCACACTTGGGAGCTATTGCAAAAGTTCAATATGTAATGAAAAAAAAAATCCGCAATGTGGTGAATCCACATAATGGGATGAAAATGTGGGGAATCCGCGATAGTGGAACCGCAAAGTAGCAAGGGTTCACTGTATTGCCCAGCCCTAAAACAATGTTTTCAAATACAGTGGGCCCCTGTGTTATGAGATAATCCATTCTGCGGTAGGGCTCGAAAGGTGAATTCACTGTATGGCTGGCAAGCCAATCCAATGTTAAATAGCTAATGCGTTTAAACCCCAGGTAAAAAATACAAAATTGTCCATACATATTAAAAATTGGTCCCAAAATAGTATAGTAAGTGCATCGTGTATAAAATATACATGTATGCAATCAGAAAACATTATATATAAAAAATCTAAAAAGGATTTATTTATCTTTGTGTGCCGGTTATTATGCCCATATTTCCTAGTAAGGGTAGCCTTGGCTAGGCTAGCTTCGTTTTTCTTGATTATGTCCAGCATCGTTCCCATGTAAATGATCTTCTTACATCCCTCTTTAACATTTCTAGCAGTCTTGGGACCCATGGCTAACCCTTTCAAGTTTTAATTAAGCAGTAAAATGCACTATAAATAGGGTTTTGTAACCACTTGCGATAGAACAAAGCTTTACCATTCCGCCATTTTGAAATGAATGAGGCTGACTAATAGCAGACCAGCATCTCCATCATGTGATGGCAACAGAAAATAAGTGCAATTACCTAAAAACGCCTGCAGATGGAGACAAAACAACACAAATACAGCCAAGCCGCTGTTTTTGTTGAAAAACCGGGAAATTACCATGAAGAGGGGATGAAAAAACTCAATATTCCACATCGCAACAAGAAAAAAATGTAAGCCAGGCACGCTATAACACGGGGTTCCACTGTAGTATGATTCAGTATGAATGAGCATGATATATTGAGTTCCCAACTTCTGCCTTTAACTTTTACTTATACAGGCAACTCAAGTAAGAACATTTTTTCACAAAGCTGACCTTGCTGCTGACAACGTGGTTAAAAAAAAAGTAAATGAAAGCATATACAACAAACTGTACAATATCATACACCGTAGTTGTATATTTACATAATGCATACTCAGTAATTTAATAAAAAAAAAATTGTAATCCAAACAGTTCATGAACATATCCCTCCCTCCTCCTTAAACTTTTCATCGTTGCTTTGAGTGTGGTTGCAGCTGGTGTTTACTGTGCATCCCACAGAGATATCATTATGCTTTATGTACAGTACACATGTTCATTCGGCAGGCACAAGGCTTATTTGCAATTCAGTTTTATAGCTGCTCAATGTTGGAACTTCACAGTGGTGAACCATGATGTGCCTTTCCCTCCTAAAAAAAAACCTAATGTTGATGCAAAAGTAGTTTTAAGAGGCATTCACACCAGGCTGCACCTCTGTTTCTCACCTTTGTAAACTTGCAAGTAGTAGTGCACTATAATAGCAGACACTAATTGTACTTTTTTGCAACTCAGCTGATTGACCGTCAAGATGCTGTGTTTGCATTTTTATTTGATGCATACATTTATTTTACTTAACCAAAACAAAGATAACGTGACCTGGATCATCAAACATAACCATCTTATTCATTTGTGTGTGTCTATATATATATATATATATATATATATATATATATATATATATATATATATATATATATATATATATATATATACACAAAGGAAAAATGATATTTACCTTTGGAGAGACGTGACTTGAGCTGGGTGGAGGCGGAGGGGAGCAGAGACCAACCCACAAAGTTAACACAGTTACGCTGATATGCTATTGCTCTTACAATGTCATAGTCACTGTTTCAGTCACGGTGTCAGTCACGGAGATGCTAAAACACATCTTCCTCTTACTTCTTCCTTTACCGCTACTAGCAATTTTAGAAGCTATGTCTAACAGATAAAGTTTGCAGTCTTCACAACATTCCTTCCTTCCGTTTTTCACTCATTTTCTCTCCTTCCTTCCGTCCCGACCAGCTGTGCCATCAAGCTAGATAAAGGCGTTCGGCCAATAGCATATCGGCATTTCTGTGATTGACGTGACGCCAGCCAATAGCATCTCCGTGAGTGAGACCGGGTGACCTTAATCGACCAATAGCATATTGGCATCTCCATGACTGACTCCGTGACTGACACCGTGACTGAGACAGTGACTGTGACGTTGTAAGAGCAATAGCGTTCACGTTACTGTCACAAGCGTCAACTGCTGATTTAGTTGACACAATGGCCGGCAAGTCCGATTGTTCGTAAGACGAAAGGTTTGCTCGTAAGTGGGGGACAACAATCTCCATGGTCCACGCTCATAAGTCGAATTGTTCGTAAAACAGGGTGTTCGTAAACCGGGGGCCGACTGTATATATATATATATATATATATATATATATATATATATATATATATATATATCAAAATACTAACAAACATATAGACAGAACAGATAGATATTATGATTTCAAGGTTTCAGTGATTCACATCCCTTTGCACAGGTGAGCTACTGGTCTGTATGCAATCTTTTATTGGTCTCCTGTGGTTTCTTTTTTTCTCGACCCAATGCTGTTTTGGGATGTCTGTGCTGTGTGTTATCTTAGATAATTTCTGACTTGTAAGTACACAAAGCATAAATAAGAAGTCAGGGCCTACTCGCTTAGCTGAGTTTTTAATGCAATACGCCATGGATTCATGCAATATTTAATAAACCGAGAGGCATGATGTCAGCTTGAGGTTTTTTGCTTGGTAGTGAACATCCCAGTGGCAATCAACAAAGGTGTATGTATCATGAGCCGATAAATCCAAAAATTTTGAAAACTTTGGCTACACTAATAACTTTTTGCAATCCTCCAAGAAAAAGAAAAATTTCCCCACTCACCACTTTGACTCTAAATATGATGTAGTTAAAATTTATATAACTAAAACGGTACACTTCATAACGTTAAAAGGAAAAAGTGACATAAATCACTTTCAACAACTGTTAACTGCTTTTTTTTTACAGCGCTAATACCGTTTACAGGTCACTCTAAAACAGAAAGAGAAAAAAACGTGCAAAAAAGTGCCTGAAAAAAAAATCCCAATCATATTGTATTACGATTATACCTAAAAAGGCAAAAACAAAACCTCGCACCTGCCCAAGGGGAGCCGCCCCACTCTTGGGGAAGAACTGAGTTACACCATGATGTTTCATTTATCTTTGATACAAAGCTAAAGGCAAAATGTCTATTTATGCGTTGAATTTGAGCAGCCTTTCAATTGTATTTATACTATGGATAGCGGCTTTTCTCTCCATGGATTATATAAACCATACATGCACAAATAGACATGAATTCCCTTGCTTACTGACCTGTTTTAATAATTCAGAAGACTGACATACCGTCTTGCCTGGCCATGGTTTCAATCCATAGACTCAGTCCCTCCTCATACACATTCATAGACATTTTGTCGGAATAGTAGTCTTGCTGTGCTTTGCAGTTTGACATCAAGAAAAAGTAGCTTTTCAGATGAAAATACTTTTCGGGTTGTATTTATGACTGTACTTTGTGTGTATATTTGTGCGTGTGTGTGGGCGGGGGGAGGGGGGTAGTGCTTGTACAGTACATGTCAATGTATTAGAGTATAGATCGAATGCTGTATGGTATAAAAATATCACTGATCCAAATAAGTCATCACTTTGATTCAACCGAGTGACCAATAGCCCGCTGCTTGACAGAATTGTATCCCATGGGTGAGTGGTTGGATATACTGTATTGCATTACAGTCCAGGTCGCTCCATCTGGCGTTCCATATTTTGTGTGCACAAAGCAGTGTTATAGTATGAGAAAATGTGTGCAATAATTAAGATAGAATAACTGATTGATGTATTAAAGAACATTTTAAAGGTGTTCAGTGGCATTAATATAATGATTATTCTTTCATATTAGTGGCATAAATAGGACATACTAAACTGTTCCTAGGTGTGATTGTGTGCATGAATGGTTGTCCGTCTATGTCTGCCCTGCAAATTGGTTGGCAACCAGTTCAGGGTGTCTACTGCCCTACGTCAGCTGTGAGAGGCACCAGCGAGCCTGTAACTAACATGAGGATAAGCAACTCTCGGACATGGATTCGTGCCATAACTATAACCAATAAAGCATGAATTTAAACCACTGAAGGCTACAAAAAAAAAAAAAAAAAGACTATGCAAGTGAAGGTGGGATTTGCTTTCACACATTCAAATTTGTTCAAACCATGATGGATGATATCACAGTGACATTTTTAGGCGGTACATATCCCCTCCCTTTGACAGCAAGGCTGTGTAAGATTTTGTACACTGCACATGCTGTGCGCACACTAAATAATGAAACAACTGTAACTTATGAAGCTGAATTCTTGTATCAAGGCAATTTGCTCAAGCTTGCAGTGTGGTGTGAAATAAGATGCCTGATGCAACATGGTGTAACATTGCGTTTTCTGTAAATAGAATGGTGTCTTGTTCCTTGTGAGTGAACTCTAAGGATTTTCCTTTGTGGTAAAATTATTCAATATGCTTTTCACACAAGCATATAGAATCATATTTACACTCTTCCTGAGTTCATGCTAACCTGAATTTGTTACATTTTCTTACAAGGGGGCATATATATATATATATATATATATATATATATATATATATATATATATATATATATATATATATATATATATATATATATATATAGTGACGTGCTATGAACTGTAATCACACATGCCACGGGCACTTCTCCGACGTCAACCAAGATGGGTCGATGTTGCACCAGGACCCAATCACGTGACTTGTAGCAGTGGCCGTGAGCTGATTGACTGGTTGTCTCACCAGTCTTGCCCAAGCTATTGAATAAAGCACCTCCAGTAGCTATCTCTGAGTGAATCTCACATGCGAGTGACAATGCGTGGCCAAAGGAGTACGGTGAAGACGAAAGAGAGTTTTTGGTAATGCTTTTGTAATAAATAAGAATTTTGAGTGTAAATTCTTCCCTGTTATCATGTTATAGGCTCTAATCTAGGTCGATGTTCGCGAGCCGTCATTCTGAGGGCAACTCCAGCCATCCGTGTTCCCAGAATACGGT
Source organism: Hippichthys cyanospilos (assembly GCF_059441005.1). Taxonomy (NCBI): domain Eukaryota; kingdom Metazoa; phylum Chordata; class Actinopteri; order Syngnathiformes; family Syngnathidae; genus Hippichthys; species Hippichthys cyanospilos. Next base: position 17,631,493 of record NC_142382.1, read on the forward strand.
CAAGGGATGAAAACAGGAAGGATAATAGTAAAGTTACTGGATAAGGTTTAATAATTAAAATTTTAAGGGTAAATAAGTGCCCTGCAGTATTTTTTGTCTAAAATATGTAAATGTTTTACCTTTTAAAAATTCTGGTACCCACATACACATCTATGAAAATTCTTGGAGGGGGTGAGGGGGGGAGGGTGGGTTACAATCGTTCAACTGTACATGACTTAAAATGTGCCTATGTGCAACTGATATTCACCAGTGCACTTCTGATATGTAGTCATAATTGAGAATAACCATCTAAAAACTGCATAAAGTAACCATCCTAAGAGGCTGCTTCTCTGAAGGTGATGTTTTAATCATGAATAAGTAAATAATGATGTAAACACTGAACACTGGAAGGGCATGAGCTTTGATTTGTTTGGATACATTTTCAAAATGACATATAACAATGGATTGGGAATTGCAACATTGCTGAAACATGTATAGCAGGGTGGAATTTAGCGCGGGCCTTGCGTTTTCATCTTTGACAACAGAAATGGGCAGTGGATGTTTAGCGCAACATACTCCCCATGCACAGGTTTTTGCGAGTGGGTTTGCGTTCATCTGAAGTGGCATGGCATGTGTGTTCAACAAGAATCTCAATACGCACTTTTTTTTTTTTGGGCCGCTAAGTGTTAATCTTTTCAAGTCGCTGAAGTGCTCTGTGCCCAGCGGATACCAGGATGCTTATGCTGGAGATGCTTAGTCTTATTGATTGTGTTTACTTGCAAGTATGGAACATGCAGCCAATAAAAATGTGCATCAATTTCCACTCTCTTTTTGTTGGTGAAAGCGAAAGCAATCCACACTGGAGATTTTTTTTCCGCCCCCGCGTGCGCAAAACAGATTTTATTTGTTTGCAGTCATAACTGCGGGTGGGTGACACACAACACTAATTAGACTTACCATGAGGAAGGGTGAACATGCACACGCACATAAAGAGAGGCTGAGAAGTGTGAATTATAGTGAAATTATATGCATTGTCCTATAGTTTCCAATGCAATGTTTTCATAGTTAACAAAAACAAACAAAATAATGAAACACAAAGACTTTTGTAAATTAAATACAATTAGCATTTGTAAAATACCTGATCAAATTAAATCAGATTTCATGTTTAAAAAATCAAATAAAACTAACTTTGTTTACGAGATTTTCTTCCTTTTCGTTTGTGTAATTGTTGTTTCCTAACTGTATATTGTGTAGAAGTGAGGTCATTGAGCATTGCTTGTTGTTTCACCGTACATATGTTCTGTCTAATGTGAATATGACAAAGTGGTTTGGAAAATGAATGAATAATGGAGGTAAAAACAAGTCGTTTAAAATAATGGACGGACGGTGTAAGTTAAAACTAAAAACACAGACCATACAGCATATGTCTTACGAATTATTTTAAGTTGTGACATCCAACCTTATAGGCAGCATGATTTACATTTTACTTTACTGCAAAATCTGTGGTTTCTTATCTGCTTTTTTTTTCAACTATGAAAGGTGGTGGGTCATGGACCTGACCCATGAGTTATTGATGGTTTAAAATATAATTTTCATCCTTTATTTTTATTGTCATTTACACACAATGCCCGTATTCATGAATTATCTTGAAATAACAGTTACACTAAATTGAATAGAATTGAATAGAATGTGGTTTTTAAGTAGCATATTTAAGACTACTTTCAGCAAATCATCATCCACTTTAAATTAACTGTCAATAGCACATGTGATTATTAGTTGCTGGCTTCCCTATTATGTGACAGGGGTAGGGGGGGGGGGGGGGGGGGCATGAGTTACCAATACCCCCTTTACATGTACACCCCACCACCACAAACACAAAAACACACACGCAGACGCACACACGCAGACACACCCACACACACAGAAGCAGCATCCCTTGCCCTGTTGAATCCTGCTGTCCTCTTTTTTTCTAATACAGCCCACTTCTGTTTTCCATTTCTAATGATTGGCCCCAATCACCGTTGCAATCGCTTAAATTCCTGATTCCCTTGCTCCACTGCTTCTTTGGTGACCCCTTAAATCTCATCTGTCTCAGCCAGTTTATTCTTTGCCATCGTTCTCATGTCTTTCGCTTTGATTTTTTGACCCATGTTTCCTTTCACACTGCCAGATCAACTAGTAAAGAAGCTTTCTTTGTTTTGTATCCCCTATGTTTGTTGAAGAGGAAATCCAAGTGGATAAAAATGGATAAAAAGAAGCAGAGGATGGAGATGCACGGGGAACTGATATGTCAAATGGTAGAGGGAATGATGGAAGGAGGAATGCCTTTAGATCAATGGCCAACAATGTTCTACTTATTTTTCTACTTATTCCAGACATCCGAGTTTTGTGTGGGTGGGTCAGGTTTCAAGACATTTGCTCTCAACTTCTACATGCTCATTGGTGCACAATAGTAACTATTTGTTTTTTAGTTTGAGGCCAACCAAGCAGCTGTCAGCACTAGAAAACTTTTCAATGCACTGCAGACTTTTAAGTCATCTGTTTTTTCTCTCTCTCTACTTTCTAGTGAAGAAAAACAGAAGTGGTTTTCTACTAATAGCCTCTTCCATGACAATGTGAATTCTGAAGCTGATTATCGAGTTTTACATCTGTCAAGGTAATGGTGCTTTCCTCTAATTGTTGTTGTTTCCCACAACCAACACATCTAATTTGTATGATCAGCTGATCAGGAGACTCCATCAAAGCCTGATACACCTACATTCAAATGATCATGATCAGTGCTTAAATCATTCCTGATCAAATGAACCAGGTTTGTCGGAGAGTTACGCAACATGCTGGACAGGCTCGTACCGAACTAGCGTCTAGTCTAGGGGTCGGCAACCCAAATTGTTGAAAGAGCCATATTGGACCAAAAAAACAAAGAACAAATATGTCTGGAGCCGCAAAAAAATTCAAAGCCTTATAATGAAGGCAACACCTGCTGTATGTATCTATAATAGCTATATTAGCCTAATTTCAAAATGATTAAGTTAACTATGAATATATAATTCATGATTAAATGTTTATTTTTCCTGCATTGCATCCTGTCGAAAATGACGCACCACATGACTACTCTGTTGTGCGATGCCGCCTCAAGTTTAACTTCAATACAATATGAATGAATTATGTTTTATTGCTTTGATGAAATGAAATCAAGCACATTTTTGAAGTTTTTATTCATGAGAATTCGAAAAAACAACAAAATGGAACGTGCATAACATGACCCTTATCTGGGCAATAGAGTGCAATAAAACACAGCCTGCATTTATAAAAAATAAAACATCAGCCACATACCTGCATAAACGCTCAGTCTGTTCAATATCGATCACATCACACATCACAGGCAATTGAGTATGCTGGCGCGGAATTAATGTCCTTGATTTGTTGATCGGTGATGTTGCCTGCCATTGTGATTGTTCTTTCCGGGGAGAGGTGTGGTTTTTTTTTTTTCTTTTTTGTATTATCCCGGTTTTCTCTTTTTCCCTTTGGGACCCATGGCTCACGGCCGCCGGTTTGTTTACAACGGCCACTTGCCCAGCATCCCGCCCTGCTAATAGAAACGCAGGCTATGACGTAATTCCTCGTTGACAGAAATGTTGAAATGTAATATTTATTCTACACATTTTTACAGCATTGGAAAACGTTAAGAATGTTTTTGTCATGTTTGTCACCCGAGAGAATCCATATCAAAACGAAAAAAATATTTCTTTCCCCCTTCTTTTTCCATTTTCAAACATTTTTGAAAAAGCTCTAGGGAGCCACTAGGATGACGCTAAAGAGCCGCATGCAGCTCGAGAGCCACGGGTTGCCAACCCGTGGTCTAGTCAGTGCGTTTGTAAACATTGTCATGTTAAAGAAAAGAAATACCAGCACATAGGCATTTTCGCATGCAAAATAAAGTTATCACCAGCTGAGAAGCTACTTTAATCAATAACTGTCACCGCTCTGTTTACTTATTAATATGGATGAAATGTTCTTGTTGGGTTGTGATTCTTCAATTTGAGTTGTTAAAAAGAAGTTGGGACATCTACTCAACACTTTCACAATAAATTACCTCGAATAAAAGCTTACATTACCTACTCTACAAATGAGAGCTGGGTGGTCCTCTTCCTACCAACACATTTTTCCGCATAACTGAGAATAAATAAATATATATACAGTGATCCCTGCGTCAAATGAAAACCGTGAAGTAGCCCCTCTTCCCTGAATTTTTTTTTGAATTTGTGTTTTTCTTATGTTAAAATTCTTCATTCTGTACATATTTAAGACAATTATGTATGCAGTACATATATTTGTTTAAATCTTAAATTATTAAATCTTAAAAAGTAAACGTACTAGTATGCCTTCTCTTTCCATGTCTTGGCTGTACGTACTAGTTGAGATCTCTAAGCAGTTCCTCGGCTGTCCAACATTAGGCAAGTAACAAGAAGTTTACCAAACATGTTTAAAAAGCAGAGTTTACACTTTAAATTCCAATTTATTACAAAAAGGCGAGAGGATTGCAAAGCTTTCTGTCAGGATTTCTTTATGATCTGTCGAGTGGTGTGGGACCAGGTGAGATCGTCACTGATGTAGAGTGCTGAGAAATGTATGCCAGTGGAAAGAACAATCTTTAACATATGAAGTTGGAACCATTTGAATAAACATAATAATGTAGTGTGTAATATGGAACTATGGGAAAATATTAATATGTATGAATGATTATTATTATTATTATTGGAATGATGGGGATGATCCCTAAGAAAAAATGAATGAGTTAAATGTGAATGTGAAATGAGAAAGCTCAAAATGTGAAATGTTCAATCTCCCATTGGATATGAATATTGGAATATTGAAGTGAAAATCTGTAATTATGGGAAAATCTTCATAAGTATGAATTATTGAAAAGATCCATAAGGCAAAATGAATGAGTTAAATTTTGTCAGTCTGAAATGGGAAAGCTCAAAAGTGAAATGTTAAATCTCCCATTTGATATGAATATTGGAATATTGAAGTAAAAAATATGGTATTATGGGAAAATATTAATGTGTATGAATTATTGAAATGATGGGAATGATCTGCAAGGGGAAATGAATGAGTTCATGAATGAGTACATTTTGAGCTTTCCTATACCATATTCACAACATTTTGTGAATATGGTATAGGAAAGCTCAAAATGTAAAATGTTAAATCTCCCATTGGGAAGAATGGGAAACCCTCCCATTGAAAATGATTTGTGAATTGTCAAAAGGGTGAAAAATAAAGAACTATGGGAAAATATTGGAAATGATAAATCACTGGAATGATGGGAATGATCCCTAAGACAAGATGAATGAGCTAAATATTGAAAATATGAAATATAAAACCTGTAAATATGAAATGTAAAAATCACTCAATGTAAAGTCAGCTGGATTTTTAGGGTGGAAAACAGGGAATTGTGGGAAAAAGAAATAATTGGAATTAGAACAATGGAAACAGTCGTCGCACAAATAATTGGAATAATGTGAAACACATCAAAAACGGGTGGAATAAAAAAGAGGAATAACATGAGTGAAGACTTTCGCCTTCACACAAAAACACATAAAACAAAGTTTATTCGCACAATGATCTTTAATATGATATATGCATTTGCACCTACTCAAATTGGTTTGGTGGGTTTGCACAATGAGTAATTATATTGTCGCGAGCAGTCAAAAAACACAGCTTTTCATCAACCATTAAAAAAATCATTGATTATTTCAAAGGGTTACCAATGGCATATGATTTGGATGTTTTCATGTCAAGGAAGAATTTGGCCTTAAATGGGTTAAATTGGAGTTTTTTGCCAATTAGAATTCAGCTAACTTGTGTCGCCAGGCTGTATGTAATCTGCCAGCTCCCAGATGCGCTAGGGCATTCTCTTCAACAGCTGCCTGCTTCTGTGCAAGCGCAGATGGATATGTGAGCGGTCCGTGTACTTTAAATAGACAGCTGTAATAGCCAATAGAGTCATAAGATCGTCATCTTGAGGCCTCAAGTTGAACATGACGTGAGTGGATGCTCACTGCATCAACAAGCAAGCTACGCGGTGTTGGCTTTGTTTGATCGCTTTAGAGGCGTAGCGTAGCTATTAGCTAAACTGGGCTACCAGGGGCGTGAGCTAACCCTGACAAATAGTTCTGCTGGGAATGCCTTTTTTTTTGTAAAGGATCGATTTGGTGTTTGAAGCAACACTGGATTTGCAAACTTCAATTGTTTAACCAAGGCAGCAACCAGACACCAAAGCACGGCTGGACACACGAGTGGATATACAGTATTGTACATCTTAGTTTGAAGGTAAAAAGAGCTCCTCAATGTGCTACGGTGCTTTTAAAAAAAAACTTTTGGGAACACTCGAGGGGATACACTGTACATCTCAGTGCAAAGAAAAAGAGAGCATTGAAGAGGTCAAGAAAAATCGGGAGATATTGAAAAGACTGATCGATTGTGACCGCCGTTTGTTTTCGTGAGTGCAAGCCTTTTCTTTAAATATTGTTTCATTTTGATATGTTTGTGTTATTTTGTTCACATTCAAGTAATAGTAAAGAAATACAATTATGTTCTTCTTATATTAAACTGTGATTTGTTATTTGGACATCATAAAATTTCATAGACATTTATTTTTAATTATTTGTATTTTTTTAAGGTTTCACATCATCACGTATGATGACAAGTTTTACATTATGTTATGCAGTATCTTCCAGTTTTATGAATGCTTTGAATTGCATGTTCTCAATTACCAGAGAATTTAGAATCACCCAGTGAGGCATTTATACCTCAGTGGGGATGTACCATTGCAACAGAGGTGGCCTAAGTAGGATTTGGCACTGAATCCCGGCTATGGAAATGAATATCTCTTGCAATTTCAGATGGAATAAATAGAATATGTAGTTAGTTTGTGTTTTATTACTCTTAACATATTGTCTGTAGGACTTGAACCATATTGTGATTTCCACAAACAATCAAAAACGCTTGTGATTTATCTTTTCCAAGATTAGATGAATTATCATTGTATGCTGCTGGTTTGCACTCCCCTGTGGGTTCTCTCCATTCCAGATTTCTTTTTCTGTCTTCGGCTGGTTGTTAAAATGAACCTCAATACAGCCCTCAGTGATATTGCTGACATCTGAACTCAGCTTGAGGGACAAAAGGAAAAAGCAATGAGGGAGAACTATTGGAAGGAGACAGTGTGTAAGGATTACGACAGTTTTGCAATATGCATTCTATGTTAAAACACATTCTATCTGTAAAATGAGGAAATTCATTTTATTTTATGCTCTTAAAACACATAATGATGTTTTCATTGCATATACTGGAATTGATTTCCTAAAGTATTAGTCAAAAATTTGATGAGCACAGTAATAGGAAAATACTGTGTCGTAGTAGTCGATGATGAACAGTACAGTACGCACGCACCTGTACTAATGTGCGCATGCATAATAACACACAAACAAATCTTGACATTTATTCCTTGTATGTGCATAATCTAGCACGCAGTTATTAAGTTTTCACTTCAAACTAGTTCTGAGCGATTCATAACCCACTTAGGGCTTCGCCTTAGTCAATCTTCCTTAGCAGGTGTTTCAATGAATTCCATAAGAGATTGGTAAAATGTCAGATCTGCATTTCAACAAGACCTAGCCTTAATTAAGGCCCGTTATATTTTTTTGCAAGGAAGATCAAAAATGTCCCTGGGTCACGTTGACCTTAAATCACCCAAATATGCCCAAAATGTGTGTCATCCAAATCCGTCATTTTGGTTTAACCTGATCTTTTTCCAAAAACAATAATATGGTAATATGGGTCAATATGACCCAGAGACATGTGTAATATTTCAAACGTGTCAAAAACTATTTTTCATTAAATTCTTTCACAAAGTTAAAAGGCAATAATTCAATAAAATATACACATATGTGGTTTATTTTTCTGCTGCAAGTATAACACCCTGGGTTAATTTGACCCAAAGTCAAGTCAAATTAACCACAATTTTCAAAAAACTTGTGTTCATGAACCCTAAAACCATGTTCAATATTTCACTTTTACATGGCATAAAAGGGTTATCACTGTGGTGTCAAATGTATCAAAATGCGTACAGAATAGTATTTTGAGTCTTTTTTTTTTTTGATAACTTGCATTGTAATTGTAACTGAGTTAGAGGTGTACTATCAGTTATGTCCAACAACCTACACAACACAAATAGGGTCAGAAGTGTTTGTGCTGAGGGTACAAAAACATAATGCATTGAGGAGCTGATTACAGCATTTCACTTTTTCCACATTATGTTACAGCAGGGATTGTCACACCTGGTTCCTGAGGGCCCAGGGCCTGAATATTTAATAAGTTTCCCTGCTGCATGGCACCTGATTCCAACCCTCCAGGACGCCGGCCCTCGAGGACCATGAGTGAAGATCCTTGTTGTCGCCCATTCTCAAAATAGAATAGATTAATTTTTCATTTGATGTTTTTAAACTATACATCCCTCTCCAAAATTATTTAGGATTGAAAACTAAGAAATAGCATTGAAACTTAAAAACTTTCCAGAATTTAAAAACCCTTGGCAGTAATTACAAGGTCAAGTCTTTTTAAATAAAATAATATAAGCTTTCACCAGAAGTAAAACTATTGCTGACGTTGAATCTACTAAAAAAAATGTCTTTAGAGAGTTAAAAAACTTTGGCCAAGAGCCAATCAGACAAAGAATGCAAATTTGTTCTGTACCCATTGATTACTTGAAAGAGTGACCACCTTGCAGTGGAAACACATCCCAGAATGCTATTATCAGTAAGCAACGTCTTTATGTAAAACATATTACAAAAAAAAATCTCTTAACACTTAATTCTAAACATTACTTTTAAATTTTGGTTGGTGAGATTGTGTACAGTACGCACTTTGATAAATAAATCCAGGACTAAGAAAGGGAGCAACTACAAATAAATATCCATTAAAGTCAGCTGTGTGATAGCTGTGAATAATAAATAGGGAATTGAACCAACCAACTTTATTCACTCAAGTGGACATATTTCTCCAGTGCTTGGTAATGCTGTAAAGTGACTATTGTTACATTGACTATTGACCGATTCAGTTTGTACTGTAACTATGCAGCAAAATAGCACGTAAAAATGTATGTCAGTTTAATTATATCTCAGTGAGCAAAAAGGGTCTTGGTGGGATGACAGACATCTAACATGATGTCAACGTAATTACAACGGCAGATGAAAATTGCACTTCCGACATTTTTAATTACCGTTTTTTCCGCACTATAAGGCACACCTACAAGCCTTATTTTTATTTTATTTTTTTTAAAGCTGATGGTGCGCCTTATAATTAGGTGTGCCGTATATATGGATTAATATTGAGAATGGGATTCGTAGATGGAGAATGAACTGATAAAGTAAGCTTTACCTGTTTCTTTTGTGTGTTTACAGTTGAACAAGGTTGGTCATATTGACATTGAGTTATTATTTTATTGAGAGTTTAGAGTTATTATTTGAGTTATTATTGTTATTACTTTGAGTATTACTATATTATGATTGAAGTTTTTAAAATGTGTCATTAATTGAGGGTGCGCTTTATAATCCGGTGCGCCTTATATATGGAAAAAGCTTTAAAATATGTCATTAATTGAGGGTGTGCCTTATAGTGCGGAAAATACAGTAATCCTTTTTTTTTTTTTTAAAGCATACCAGTAATTCGTCAAATTGGCCTCCCATTGGCAATGGACTGACGGACAAACCATCAGTGCCGACCAAGTGTCCACCTCTCTAAAACCATTAGTATCTAATAAAAACATTTAAGTACTGTATTCTAGTACACGTTTATTCAGTGAAATGTATAGGTAGTACATATATGGTCACTTTTTAATTTTCAGTCTTAGAGCAATCGCCATGCTCCACAGATGTTTAGCCTGGTCTGGGCTCTCGTTGGGCCTCTCAAGGACAGTCACAGAATTGTCCTGAAGCCACTCCTTCGTCCTGGCTCCATGCTTCTGGTCATTGTCCTTTTGGAAAGTAAATCTTCACCCCAGTATGAGGTGCTTACATTAATATTTCCCTCAATACTGACGACTTTGCTAGTTTCTACTAGAGGAAAACATCCTCAAAGTATGATGCTATCATTACACCACTTGTCATGTTTGGGTTTGTTGTTTTTCTGATAGTGTTTTTTTTTTTTCATGTTTCTAGTTATGTTTCTGTTCCCCTCACATCTGCCTTTTCTTGTCTGTTCTCATCAGTATGATTTTGGCCAGCTGTTTGCTTACGTGTGTCAACCAATCAGGTTCTCCTGCCTTTCGTAACTCTCCAGCTGGTTCACGTTCTCCTAATATAGTGTGAGTGTATTTAAGTCCCAGTTTACTTCAGTTTAGTTGTTGGGTTAGTGGCTTAATGTCATACTGTCAGATTGACATTGTGCTGCTGTCAACGTTTTCTTCCATCCGAGTATCCTCCGTTCACCAGTCCAAGTGTCCCAGGCCTTCGTTTTGCTGTGGTTCCCCATGAGTTTATTTCGGTTTCGAGTTTTTGGTTGTGATTTTGTATTTGTTGGTTCCTGTTGTCCTTGACTCTTTTCTTTATTAAATTTTACATTTTTGAGCTTCAATTTCCTAGCCTTCCTGCATTTTTGGATCCCCTTCCTTCCTACTTTCCATTCTCCATGTGTCACAATCCATCAGTCAGTCACCCATTCTCTCCTTCAACACACCTACTCTCCTTCCCTGCCAATCAGCACCAAACATCAACAGCTGCTGCGAATCACCTGCACATGATATAACCTGGCCCATTCCTTACTCAAATTGCTAGATGATCTCTATGCGCATTCCAGCACTTTTTTCTGACAGATTACCTGTGATTTGACTCTGCCCGTTCCTGACCCTCCGATTGCCTATCCTCCAGATCTGATCTTTGGTACTTCAACCCTGCCCAAACTCGACCAACCGTTAGCCTGCCACTATAGTCTCTCTGCTCAAGTCCCTGCCTCATCTCTGAGCAGACATGGGGGCCTGCTTGAGCTGCGGCAAGGGAATAGATCGGTGGCCGATTACGCTCTAAATTTCCAGACCAGAGACAGTCAAAACCGTTGGAACAATCCGACACTTTTAGATGCCTTCTTGCACGGGCTGTCCAGCCGCCTAAAAGACAAATTGGTTTCTCATGAGCTTCCCACCACCCTGGACGTGATAGTCAAATTGGCCACCCGCATCAACATCCGCTTTCAGCACCAACGACGTGAGCAAGAGAGAGAGACAGGAGAGAGGAGCGGACCCACTAGGCCACACAGCTTCCGCCAGCCTGTCACGTCGGCGTCCTCTGGGTCGAGAGCGAGCCCATGCAGCTTGGGTGTACTTTTTGGACACCAGATGAGCAGCAATGACAACGCGCTGGAAACCTCTGCCTTTATTGTAGTTACCCTTCTGCTCTTGCATTCGCCCTCCGGTGTTTGCGTACCTGGGCTTGAGCTCGCTCCGCGTTGCTGCAGGCAAAGGAAGGGTATACCCAGCACCAGCCGGTGCACCCCAGTGCCCACATACCAGGTGACCCAGAAGGTCTGGTTAACCTGCGACCTCCCTCTCTGGGTTGAGTCCAACAAATTGACTCCTCGCTTCATTGGACCCATCCCCATTCAGAGGGTGTCGAGCCCAGCCGCAGTGCGTCTCTCTCTTCCCTGCTCTATGCGGGTACATCCAACTTTCCATGTCTCCCAGATTAAACCTGTGGTTGACAGTCTCTTGGTTCCTGCGGCTCTGCCCCCCCAGCTCATTGACGGGGGCCCTGTGTACTTGGCCCGCGGGCTTCTCCGTTCATGTCGGCAAGGCAGGGGCCTCCAGTATTTGGAGGAATGGGAAGGGTTGTGGACCCCTCCCTGATTGCTGATTTTTACCGCCTTCACCCAGATCAGCTGGTCGGGCAGTCGGCACCAGGTGGTCCTCCTCAGCGCGTTGGTGATGTGGTCCCTGGTTCCCTCAAACAAAATGCATAGCATTTACGTCCAATTTTTTTCAATGTTTAATGTTTCCTTTGTTAGTCTTATATTTATAGTACTTATGTAGAACTATCAGATAGCAAATCAAATCTCCAATTTCAGTGCACACCTGTACAATACCAATGAAGGCATTCTATTAGATTCTAAATGGTTCAATATTTGACTCATCAAACAAACAAAGAAAATCATTAACATGGTCTAGGATCAATCAGGTACCTTTTGGCAAATTCCAAGTAAGCTGCCATTTGCCTTTTATTAAGGAGTGGCTTCTGTCTGGATGCTTGCGGCTTCTGAAATGTTTTTTCTCCACAGAGGATTGCTGAAGCGCTGAGAGCGACCATTAAGTTATTGATCTTCTCCTTGAACAAGGCCCTTCTCCCTCAATTGCTCAGTTTAGACAGATGGCCAGCGCTAGTAAGAGAGCAGGTGTTTGAATCTTCTTCCATTTGTTTGATGGCGGTCACTGTACTCACTGGGACCTTCAAAGCAACAGTAATTTTTCTGTACCCCAAGAAAATCCTGTCTCAGAGGTCGACATACTATTTCTTTGAGTTCATGATTGGGTTGTGCCTTGGCATTCAGTATACTTCCACCTGTAGTATACTACATAGAGAGGTGTGCGCCTTTCCAGCATGTCCAATCAACAAAATTTACCACAGGTGGACTCTCGATTCAGCGGTAAAAAACTCTCAAAAATGGTAGATGGAAACATGATGCTCATAAGCTCAAGTTTGATCTTTGATTGCAGAAGCTTTGAGTGCTATGTACATGGAGTTTGAATTTTCAATCAAAACCAATTTTAAATGATACATTTCAAAACAACTTCTCGTTATCTGGGGCTTTTTTGTGTAAAATGCTAAGAAGGGAAAAAGTTCCATTTTAGAATGCGGCTATAACACAACAAAATGTGGAAAAGGTGAAGTGCTGTAAACACTCTCTGGACGCATCAATGTGTGCAAGACATTTGGTTCATTCTTGACTGCCTGCCAATCAAACTGTCTTGTGAATGAGCTGACAACAGTTGAAATTGGAAGACCTTGCTTGTTTACTCGGCTTGCTTGTTTTTCGGTAATCGTCTCGCTTCAGGAGAAGTGCAGGGGAGAGATTCTGACACAAATAAGGAGAGATCAAACAACCGACTGTTTTATCTTTTAAATGAAAATAAAGTGTCATACTTTTTAGAGCTCTGAGTTCAGTCTCAGGCTGACAGTTGATGGGGGAACTCAACCTGTAAACAGTCAACATAAAATGTGGATTCATGATTGCATGGGGGCTGTCGGTTTATAAATTGGAGATGGGAACATGGATAGGTAACATAAAGCTGTGTATTTGCAGCTGTCAATTTTTAGAAGGCTCACATTAAATGACCTCATTTTTTACTGTGTCTTTGTTTATTTCATTACACTATCTATAGAATAGCTGTTTATACATTCAGATTTTAATACTCAAGGACTTGACATTTTATTTCAAATGGTCGTTGGAAATTAAATGTTCTTTTTCACTCAACCACTATGCTTTTAAAAAACAAAAGTTTCAAGAAAATGATGCTATAAACTAAAGCAGTCCCATAGGATTTGTGCATGGTGCAAACGTTTGTAGATATTAGGATTTAATAATTAATAGCGTACCATGTTCAACCTCAATCAGCAGGGAATGGCTTCATTGTATTCAGGACTGTGTAAAAGTTAAGGCTTGATAAATACTCTCTTGACAAGTTAATTTTGCCTATGTCTATAACATCACTTTTAATTATCCGTCCATTTTCTTGTGCCACTTATCCTCACTCGGGTCACAGGCTATCTATGGGCACTAGGTGGGGGACACTGTGTACTGGTTGCTAAAAAGTTTTTTCTGCATAATTATCACTCACAAAGTTTTTAATTAATCAAACCAATTTCAATATCACACTATATTTAAATATCAGACAACACAAGAATTTATAAAAAGCAGTTTTGAAACGATTAATTCATTTACCGGTTAGGCCGTTAAGGGGGATTGAAACCTGACATTTGAACTGACCGTTTGTGTACATCATACAAGAACTATGACTAACCACAGTTTTGGGTGAGCTGTTGAATTTCACAGGCCACACCCAAATTTGATCGCCACCAACTTTGTTGAATAAAAAAAAAAAAAAAAGTTAAATAGAATCTGATAGACAAAGGGAAGTTGGCTATGATATCCAAGGATTAAAACTGATGATGCTACAATTGAAAGAAAGTTAAGAAGAAGAAAAAAAAAAGACTGAATCTCAGTTTGGAAAATGTTGCAACAATTTCCAAGGCAGCGAATCACTGTCAGGGCCCTTATGCATGAATTGAGAAAACGCTCATATAAAATCTAAATATAAAGAAGGCATACAAACATACAGTTATAGTCTAGAGGTGATTATTTCATGATTAAAGACCAGAGGTTGGCAACTTACATTTTTATGCTGGTCCAACATTTGCCATTTGTCAGAGTCGTGCGCTTTTTGTCATTGTTGCTCCATCATTTTTTCAAGCCGGACAAAATTGTAATTGTCAGCCCGTCAGTCTGTCGGTGTATTTTTGCTCAATCTTCCACCTTTTGAGGTTTTTTTTTTTTTTAAGTTCTGTCAATTATCAGCCCTTGTACTACTTCTGTCTGCACTATTCATTTTCTTTTTTTCCTGTTTTTGTATTTACACTTAAAGTTAAGACCATGTCTGTGATTCTACCGTTCCACTGCAATTGAAACATAACACAGTAATATGTGTAACGAAAACAAAGCCATCTAAGGTTTTTAACTCTTTGACATAATACTTAATACTTTGACATAATTAGGAAATTGAAAAACTTCTATCTTCCATGTTTGGCCAAGAGCCAAATTTGTTCTGCACCCATTGTTTACTTGAAAGAGTGACGACCACCTTGCAGAAATAATAGAAAAAGAAAAGCACAAAAAAAATGTCTTAACACTTAATTCTAAACATTACTTTTGACTTTGTTGGGCAAGATTGTGTACAGAGTACAGAGTTTTGGTTTATAATACCAGAACTAAGAAGAGGAGCAACACAAACAATAAATCTCTGGTAAAGTCAGCTGTGCTATAGCTGTGAACGACAAATAGTGAATCGAACCAAACCAGTTTATTCACTCAACTGAACATATTTCTCCACTGCTTGGTGGTGCTGCAAAGGAACTGTGGTTACATTGACTGCAGGCTGATTGCACGTTCTACATTTAAGATGTAAGTCAGTTGAACTATACAGTATTTGAGCAAGCAAAGAGGGGTGTGGCGGACTGACAGACGTCTGACAGACATCTGATTTAATGACGATTACGATGATGGATGAAAATTGCAATTCAAACACTTTTAATCGGCTGTTATTTAGTTTTTGTTTTTTAGCATTCCCGTCATTCGTCGATCCGTCGGTAAAACGAGCGTCCGACTGCATCAGTCTGTTAGTGCTGACGAAGTGCCCACCTCTGAGAGAGACTAATACAATATAAATGCAGACATACGACTCAAAGAACATCCAATCTTGCCTGATCTTGGAAACCGAACAGGGTTTTAGGTCTGTTTGGTATGTGGATGCGAGACCAATTGGGAAGCCTAATTAGATTTACTATATGTTCAAGCACAATTTAGTGGTTCCAAGGTTGGATAAACAAGGAGGGTTGGCATAAGGGAGAGCATTCATCCATAAAACCTGTCATATATTCACCCAGAATGGCAATCCAGATTAGAGGGGAAAGATGGGAGTGGGAAAAAAAAATCATTATTTATCATTACCTTGAAAAAACATGCTATGCATACGGAAAGTTAATAGAGTCATTAGGGAAAATAAACTCGTTAGGTTCACCACCACCGTCAAAATAATTAGGGAGTATCTTGTGGTGTTCCGTTAACAAAAACATGCTACCACCTACTGGGATGACAGATATATGTAGGAAGATGGGTTCAAAGTAAAATATCCCTTTTATATCCCCTTTACTTTGATGACTGGTGGTCTGGAGGGATGGAGAAAAAACAAAGATGAATGGTGGGTTTTCCAGTGATGTTGCAAATAAGTGGATGGCCGATGGGTTGGCTTAAATATATGGTGTGCAAGTAATAGTGCCTGACCTTTCCATCACCCTTCTTGAAACAAATTCCACTAAAAGCAGAATCTGTAGTTATGCTGTCAACTTCATCTTCTTACTTTGATTTTCCACACATCTTGCAAAAACATATTTTGCAAGATGTTATTTCTTCTGCAATTACTACTTTGGCAAATTTCTTTTTTCTTACGTCCCATTGTGCATGTAACCAATTTTCTCATCACCAGTTGGACGGTATCTGTTGACCTTCCTTTTACCTCTCACTTTTTTGAGTTTTCATGTGAATTTGTTTCTCTCTGCGCACACAGTCTCCCAATGCAGTTGGCACACTGTCTGGATCTCTCCAGTAGAAGGCTAGCCAGGTCTGGGTCACTAAGCTAATGTTTTCCCACTTCTTTACCTCTGGTGCAGTGGGACCACAGGGGAGAGGATAACAAGGAAGACAAAGATGGAGGAAAAACTTAGATGCATGCATTTATATGAGAATTAATCTAAATGTAGATACAGGTGGTCCAGAGGTGCACATTTTACATTTCAGTCATTGAAGCCAAGATTCAGAGCATGTGTTAGTTGCCAAAAATCACATTACCAATGACTGAGGAACCCTTGGTTATACTGATTATGTATTTGGTCATTTTAACTTATGATCCCTTCATGAGAACACTTGATGCCTCCATCATGACCATTTAGTGTGGTTGATAAAGCGATGCCATTTCTATTAGTATTTGCACGACACACATACTGCTAAAAGTGCAATACAGTGATCCCTTGCTACTTTGCACCTCCCTATACCTTAAACCCTATATCCCTATATACAGTGGACCCCCAGTTTACAAGATTAATCCATTCCGCAGTTGGGATCGTAGCGCGAATTTGCCGTAAGGTGGGCAATCGAAACCTGTGTTTAATAGCTAATGTGTGTAAAAACCCCAGGTAAAAATATCAAAATTAAAAAGTGGATCAAAATAGTTTAGTAAGTGCTATGTATGTATGATATGATATGTGACAATAATTCTCTACAATCTACATGTAGACAATTGAATAACATCATTCAAAATATATAGAAAGGATGTATTTACCTTTGAGAGAGTGACAAGCTTGTTATGGCCAGTGTTCCCTCTAAACTCTCAGCGCACTAGAATGTCTATGCTGCGCATAAAACACAATGCAATACAAACGTATCAGATATTTAATATGAGACCTCATCTTATCTGGTTAATTAAACCAATAATATTGTTTTCTGTACCATTTTGCATTGTGTCAGCGAGTGACAAGTCCAGCCTATCAATGTTTCACTTAATACTATTCATCCAATCAAACGTAAGGACAGAAACGTTCCCTGCATATACACAACGTGCTGGTTCGCTAGCTAGCAAGAGACATCAAATGCTAACCGCATTTTCTCGCGAATCGAACGAGCAGCGACACATCCGCTCAACACGCCAAAGTAAAAAAGAAATGCGCTTCCTATAAGATGGAATGGCTGTCGGAGCGTATGCAAATAGAAGAACAAGCGGTGAAAGTGAGTGAGATTCTTTTTTTCTTTTTCACAACTTGTGGCTCGTTTATTGCCATGGTGACAAGTGCAATATACATCACACTGTCATGTCTAAAACATTTATTGCTCAAGATATAAAAAAATAATAACAAACTTGTTGAAAACGAACAGAAATAGTTGTGATTTGATTGGCAACATTGTGCATTCTTCTGGCCGCCTTGCTTACTCGTATGCTTGCCCAGGTTCAAATAAAATACATTTAATAACATTTCCACAGGTCTCTCTTTGAATCAATAAAACGATAAATTTATTTCCACAGCAGTTCTAAAGTTCTTCAAACAAAAGTACTTCAAGTAAAAGGCAAACATTACGGTGAAGAAACCGTGCGCTCTAATCTGCAACCAATCTCAATTGCCCCTGTGATGCAAACCCCAAGGTTCTAAAGGGCCAGTGTCATGGATCTCTCTCCCAGACTTAAAGGGGCAGTAACATAAATGTCCACTGGGCAGTGAGCCAAAACAACCAATCAACAAATTACAAAAACGGAAATTTAAATCAACTTTGGGATTTTGGGATCAAAACCAATAATAATTCCTAATGCTGTGACTTGGCTCCCACAAACATGGCAACCATAGATGCATCGTTCTCCCGTACTGGTCCTGGACGACGCTTTTCATCTCGGCTATGCCCTCATAAATGACAGGCTATGTGCCCAGAAGCACAGTACTGATCTTTACATATGTTTAATAGTTGTTGGACATCATCAGGTCGTGCTTTACCCTTCATTTCTTAGAGTTCCAAGCCGCCTTGCATCATCATTCCAGGGCCGCAACTAGGCCCCTGGATATGCTCAGAGCCCCCCCTCCTTCCTTGCTCATTAATGACAGAATGTGAGTCATGTGATATAGGTTACTTCAGGGGCGACATCAGATATGCACACGGCGACTCACTGTGTGCATGTCTGAAGTTGCTCACCTTGGTCCAATGTCTGCTCAGGGAATTTGTGTGAATACTCAGGCACATTCAAAATTAGAGGGAACATTGGTTATGGCCATATTCCTTGGTGGCGGTAAGCTAACCTAGGCTAGCTTAGCCTTCTTTATATTTCTTGATTATCTCCAGCTTAGTTTCCATTAAAATCATCTTCTTACTTCTCTCTTTAACATCACGAGCAATCTTGGGACCCATGGCTAACCCATTCAAGTTTGAATTAAGCAGTAAGCAGCAGGCGGGACCGTGACGCTGCCGAATAGCAGACCAGCATTGTAGTGACGTAAGTGGTGGCGTGTGTAAAAATGAATGAGCGCGGACACATGTCATAAGCCGAAAGAAATGGTGTAAAGAAGGGACAAAAAGAAGTCGCGGTCCACGTTGTAAGATGAAAAAACGCAAGGCAGGGACGTCGTATACCGGGGGTCCACTGTACTATTTACTATAAACACTTGCGACGGACACTTCGCGCACATCGAACTACTCCAATACACATATTTACTTTAATCTTAAATTATTAAACCTTATACAGTAACTTTACTGTTATCCCTTTCCATCCATTTGGCTATAGTCTCACGGAGAGCCGTGTTTATAATAGTATAATTGTAGCTGACCAAACAGGATAACAATCACAGTTTACACTTGAAATTCCAATTCATAATAAAAGAATTCTAGGTAAGAGATTTACAATGTTCCGAATGTGAATTTCAGAAGGGAAATGGGCACTCCTAAAAGACACATGATTGGTTCCATCGACCATCAAGCAAGGAAGGCAGGAGTTGCATGTGTAGGAAATCATCTCATTATGTGTGTATTTCCTGTCTAGAATAGTATGCATTGCTATCCGTCTATCCAGTCCTAGTTCATCTCGCCCCAGTCCTTAGATAAAGTTGTTGACGCAGGAAAGTGTGAACTGGAACCTTGGCCCAGCTGTTGGCGGCGCCTGGCTGGCTTTTTATTATGTCTTGTAAAGTGCAATGCCTTGCTGAATGAATAAAAAGCAGACAGGGACGCCTGGGCTTTAGAAGGTTTTGGCGAACATGAGAGTGAGAACCAAGCCCTCCCTTTGCCGGCTAAGAAAAGTCAATCTTGGTTGATCTGAGTTACTGTTTTGCTGCTTAGCAGCTGGGCTTGTCTTAGTCTTTTTTCATAGATTTCTCTGACACCTCATTAGTCGATGGTCGCGCTGGGAGCCAATCATGTGTTTTGTACATATGGATTCTTTGTGTGTGTGTGTGTGTATACACAATTTAGAGTGTAATTAATTTAAAATCAACTGTTCAACATCGCGGTAGATGACCCATTGGAGGCTGCACTCAACAAATGTTCGTGGAAGTGTATGAATATTCATTCAATATATTGAGTGCTTATTCTCATGAGGGTTGCAGTCATACTGTAGCCGATTACAGCTGTCTTTTGGCTGTTGGCGGGGAACACCCTGAACTGGTTGCCAGACAATTGCAGGGCACACAGATTTCAATAACACCTGTGGAAAACAGTGTATTCTCAGACTGTAATGTTTTTGAATGTAACTCTCGTTTTGCATGTTACACATTTATATTGTATTGGCAGAAAGGAGAAAGTCTCAATGATTATGATAAATGTTGTCAAATGCTTTGCAAATTGTAGAAATTAGACATACATGTTTCAATTTAGGGAACGATTGTTGGTTTACATTATACCTTTTATACAAATAATTGAACTAAGAAAAAATATTCAATTCAATTGGGTTTTCTTCTCGTTGTTATTTCATTTCCTAAAATAATGTAGTAATTGTTACCTATTTCCTTGATTTATCAAAGAATATCTCCTGGGATGCTACTGTCTTTTTGTATAGGGAGTGCATGTCTGGGTCTATTGCGAAACCGCCATTCCTCACTTTAACATTTGTGACTAAAAGGTTCTTGACGATCCTCGCTATCTCTGCGTATGTGTGTGTGTGTGTGTGTGTGTGTGTGTGCGTGTGTGTGTGTGTGTTTCACACCCTAGGCATTGGCAGCAAATGAAGTGTATGAAACAGGATGTGAGGGTTGCCATGCTTGTTTGCTTTACACTTAAAGCCTCTAGAGCTTGGACACAAATCATGTATGAATGATAGAAATGAAAAAGGACAATGAAGTTTGAGATTGAAGATTTGCCGCACCTACAATAATGCACTTTCACAACCAGTAATATCCTTTCAAATGTCAGGAGCATCTTATCATGTAATTATATAAGGTTACCCCGAGGGTCCAAAATATACGAAATACACACATATATAACATATTTCATTAAAGTTTGCAAATGACAAAGAGACCCGAGTTTGATTCAAGCTGGCTTACCTGTGTGGAGTTTGCATGATCTCCCAATGCCCGTGTGGGTTCTCTCCGGGTGCTCCGGCTTCCCCCCCCACACTCCAAAAACATGCAGGGGACGTGGAATGGACACACTAAATTGTCCTTAGGTGTGGTTGGGTACGTGAATGGTTGTTCATCTCTGCAATTGGCTGGCAACCAGTGCAGGGTGTCCCACGCCTACTGCCCGAAGCCACCTGGGATAGGCACCAGCAAGCCTGCATCCCTTGTGAGGCTTAGCGGCTCTAGAAAATGAATGAATGGATGGATGGCAAAAGACAAATCATTGTTCTCCCTTGCAAATTATGTTTTGATCCTGTAAGTTTGTTCCATAATTACGAATGTGTTCCTTCTTCAGTGACATTGTTACATTATGTTTTTCAGCTTTTAACTCTCAAACGTTTCAGTGATAGACAGATTATCCGCCATTTTTCAGCCTAGATATTTGTCATATTGGTGCATTTTGGTATCTGTAATTTTTATCAATCTTACGGTCAATAAACTCCATTATTATGCCTCTCTTTTATCATGCATTTCTCTGATGACGTCTGTACTGGAACCTTGCTACAGCACTGTCTTGCCCATTGCAGCCAATCAGTTGTGAAAGCCCCACACATGCAGTCACAGAGCAAAGCCCTGTTTCCACATGCCACACGCAGCGTTCACCCATATACCTGCTAATTTGATGAAGAGGTGTCTTTCGTGACACCATCCCCCCCAATCACACACACATGTGCAACAGCTGTCAGTTTGATCAATGGATGGATATTGAAAGACTTTGTTTTTTTAAGCGAAAATGCGGACGACAGACATTATTGCGACGGAATGCTGTCTTTTGAGCCCCCTGCGTGCACAGACGCGTGGAACCTCTGTCAAAGTGATTATTTGGTGTTTAAAGACAATGCTTTGTTAAGCAAAAATGCGGGCGATCGAAAATCGCACGAAAGACAGCACTCCATTGCAATAATGTTATAAACCAAGTTATTATTCGACTCAGTGCACTGTTTTTTTAAAATTTAAACAAAGGTGAGTGAAAGATTTATGTACATTATATTAACTAATCCATTTTCTAGAGATGATTGTCTTCACAAGGGTTGCAGACTTGTTGCTGACTTAGGGCAGTAGGCAAGGGACACTTTGAATTGGTTGCCAGCTAATTTCAAGGCACACAGAGACGAACAAACATTCACGCACCCAATCACACCTAAGGACAATTTATTATGTCCAATTATCCTGCCATGCATGTTTTTGAAGTGTGGGAGGAAGCCGGAGTGCTCGGCGATAATCCACACGGGCTCAGGGAGAACATGCAAACTCCACACAGGAAGGCGTGAAATCCGGTCCCTGAACTTGCACGCTGAGCCGCCCATGTACTGTATATTTGCTTTAACCCTTGTGTTACGTTCATATTATTGTTACTCAGCCAGTGTTTGTGGGTCTGATGGACCCGTTGAATTTTGTGGCTTTTAATACACTTTTATGTTAAAATATTGAACAAATGTTTACCTTATCCTAATTACAAAAAATGAAAATGGGTCCCATAGACCGGAACACAATTCAAGGGTTAATTTACAAAGCAAGGAATTTTTGTTGTTGTACTACCTTCTTTTCTGTTACATTTTTGAGACATTCTGTTGAGCCTGGGTTAGGGTTAGCTCCCTGCAATAATTGTTCCATTTTTAAAATGAGGATGTCAAAAAAAGGCATTTTGAAAGTGTGAAAAGCTGTTGTTAAGTAAATATGGACCCTTTTCACATTTAAATGAAATGATTAGGTTTGCATCATTTAAAATGAATTCCCTTTTACCACAGTAAATTTTCTTTGAAATCGATATTGCTTTAAATATTGGTTATTTGCCTACTTGACTACTGATAATCGGGATAAAAAAATTCTGGGGGAAAAAAGTATGTATATCGGTCACTCTGTATGCAAGATATTAGTTATCATTATGGGTTACATTTGTGGTACATTCTTATTTAACTTGCTGGACATCCATACATCATTTTTTTTTTTTATATAATGTTTATCTCTTTTGGAGTTTGCTGGAACCTATCCCATCTGACAGGTACACCCTGGGCTGGTCTCTGGCCAATCCTATTTTTACTATGTGTGCCATGTAGTCACTACCTACATGAGATGTCTATTTGCTTATGAGGAATTGTGGTACAGGGATTAGAAAATGTGCAAAACAGCAACACGCTACCACAGGAAAAGCAATGACAGGTAAAGTCAGTGTCTAAGCAAAGAGCAAAGTAGCACAAAGGCATTAAAGCTGAGTGATGGATAAATATACCTGAAATAATACCATTTTATAACCCTAGGCTTTAATCATGTGCCTTGTTTTCTGAGACTTTAGTATAAGACTTTGTCCCCAACCCCTCCAAACAAGAAATACATTAATTTGCTTTGTCTCAACTTTCAGGGATTATGTGGTTAAGTACATTAAAGAAACCCTTATAAGGTTTTTTTTTTTTTTTTAATACACATAAATATGCATTAGGGGTGAAATGCTTCGCATAATCCACGGTCTGGTTTAATTGACTGAGAAAAATCAATGACTGTCTTTATTGTTTCTTTTAGTTGTTTGGACAATTTTGTAAAAAAGACAAGGTCGAGTACGCAACATTAGTACTGTACTTTTAGTAAATATGAAAGGATTAATGTTGAAAATGTAGATGTTGAGATGAAAACTCCTTTTTGATTTTTGTACATGGTTTTAGTTTGTTGATTATTTAGCGCTGACTCAGTATGATGTCTATCATCACTGATGACATTTGACATTGGAGTCATGCTTTAATGTTTTACAAGCTTTCCCTGATGTGCTTTTCAATTTTGCAATTGTTATCCTGAAAAGACCTATTCTATTTTACGACTAACATTTGTCAGACAGCTTGGAGATGGTACCATTACTGGCTCAAAGCTAACTCTCTTTTACAACATGCCTTAAACTGCACACTCATCCTTCATCTCAGATATCACTTTTCTTCCCTGATGCTATCATTTTTCAGTCTGTCATCCTATGATCAGTTACCAATCACTATTCTTCTTTTTCTCTCTGCCTCATTTCTTATTGAGCAACTTGTTCCGACATTATAGGGTTTCATCAGTCTCTATTTTCACTCTCATGGCTAGAGTTTTATTGTCTTTGTATAGTCCCTCTTTGTACGGCTCAACAGATTAATAGATACATGCAAAGGATCACCTTCAAAAAGCTAGGGAAGATTGTTGCCAGAATTGTTATTTAACCAATTAAAATATATTTATACAAATAATACTTTTGTAATGGAGGTGTCGGAATAGCGCCCAAACTTGTGACCTCCTTGGAAGGACTGTATTTGACTGATTCAGAGGATCCTCAATCTTATCAGGTTGTCCGGCCAGAACATAAAATGATGCACACTCTCATGCCACTCTTATTTGTATATAATGTTCTATTTATTTATCTGGGTTGGTGTGTGTGTGTGTGTGTGTGTGATCGTGGGTGTGATTGTGTTTTCTATGTGTGATTGTTGTGTGGTTGTGTGTGTTGTGTGTTCTATTCTCATGGACGCACGAATAATAATGAAAGGAATAAGATAATCCACCGAATGATTGGAAGCAGAAAAAATGACTGTCCGTTACAACGATACCTGCCGACTGACCGGTGAAAGAGCAAAACAACCTATGATAGTGTAAACAGAGTCCTGATTGGTAGTGGAGGAATGAAACACAACTTGTGATTGGTTGCTAGGCGGTTGCTACGAAGATCACATGACCACAGGAGAAACATGTCCAGGCGTAAATAGTAATAACAGAACAATACAAACACGAAATCGTTAAGTATAATCAGAAACTTCTTAACAACTTTTGTATTTCATCCAAATACTTGATTAGTCATTAGAACCTTCAGAAGGATATCCGGATAACAACATTTTCTGTAGCTGCAATGGATGTCATTGATCCAATGTTGATGGCGGTACCGACTTGACTCAATACTCTCAATTTGCGACCTGTTCACCATTAAAGAGGAAGCCCATAGCTTTACCAGGTATGGCTTGACGGTGGACCATCATTACTTTTTGCGGTTGAATCTGGCTATGCAGCAGTGGCCCCTCACTCCGTGATATTAGAACTAAGAAAACAAAAGTAAAACTGAAATAACTATGTAAATATAACGCTGTAAGAGTCAAAGTTGCAATATTGCACCAAGCAACATGTAAATCATCACTTTATCGCAAGCCATTTCAAGGTACAACATAAGGCTGCACAATTTACCGAATTTTAATCGCAATCACAATATTGTCTGCCATGATTAATTAAACTGATCCTCGGTTATATTAACATTTAAAAAGCCTGATTTAAATTGAGACCCATTTTGAAAAATACAATTGGCAAAAAATTGCAATAAATTTGTTTTGAAATGACCGAAAATGACATTTTGAATGCTATTTGAATAGAATTTGCTTCAAAAGGAATGTGCTTGGTTCTAAGTAGGCCTATTTTTTTTCATTGGTTTGTACACAATAAGTTAGCTGTATTGCCTTTGTGCCTGATTTTTACAATGTCCCAGGTGAATGTTTTATTTATGTACTTTATTTATTATTATTATTATTATTATTATTATTATAGTTATTTGTATCAAGCCTTGTTTTTTGCTGCTTATTTGAAAAAGGGCAATAAATCGACATGTTTGACCAAACATGATAAATAATCGTGATTAATAATCAGGATTTCAATACTGACCTAAATAATCGTGATTATTTTTTTGGCCTTAATTCATACAGCCTTTCAACGACCTTTTGAAATTGTGATATGAGAACTGAATTTTATTGATAAAACTCGTCGTCTAAAAGGTCTAATCTTCTCTTCGTTGAACCTTTCAGTCCCAACTTGACTGGAAATCTCCATTTTCCTAGGGTTGATATGTATTTTGTAATCGCTACGGGCCAATGTTCATTACACATTGCCTGCCCAAAATATGTGAGAGCCTGGTCAATATGCAGCTCATTTACAGTATCTTTGGAAATGTTCTCAATCAAGCCCAGTCTGACTCAAAGCTTGGTTTATGCTTGTCACGTCCGCGAGCTCTGCAAAACTCCATGCGTCAAAATGACATAATTTCTACAACCACGCCCCTCCACGTGGCGTCTGAGTGGTCCAGATTTTCCGCAACGCCTACCATCCAGAATGCCGCACAGAAAACATGGTGGACGGACTATTTGCTTGCTGAAGTTCGCGGGTACAAACACATTTAGGATTTGGCTAAAAGGACTACCGTGACTTAAATACCGTAAACAACTCCTGCCGAGCACACACGCTATCTATTCCAAAAAGCATGGAAGAATTTAGATTGGTTGAATCTACTGGGATTCTCTACCGCTCTTTTGAGTATTGTTGTTTGTACGATGTAGACTCCATTTACTGCCACCTAGAGTATGGAAGAATATTGGTTGGTTCGGGGGGAAGCCATACTGAGTAAGAGGTGCTGCACAATGCGTTCTGGCGAGATTTCATGCTTCTTGTTTCCGTGCAGAGCGTTCAAGCATCAAGCATAAACCAAGCTTTAGAGTCACTCCATAAATCATAAATGACACATTGTATGCTACTGATATTAAACAATACAATATGGTACTTATACTGTTATATCATAGCATGGCAGTACATTCAATAACATGCCCCCTTATTCTGGCTGCTGATTGGTCATAACTGAGTAAGAAAGTAACCTGTGAAGACGCCAGGAAGTGACCTGTTTGCTCATGTTCGATCAAAAAAATTGTTATTTTGATCAAATCACTTCCTAACAACACAACACTAGTATTTATATATCTGGCTTTTAAAACACACCCCTCGTTGACCTTGCCAAGGTCAAAGCTCAAATTTGTTAATATAACAAATGATTTTGAACACATTCAGCAAACCATGTTCAGGTTAAAATATCAGCTATCCCTTTTTTTTTAAATTACATAATCTACATGTATGGCTCCAAAACCCATCCATCCATCCATTTTCTACAGCTGCTCATCCTCACTAGGGTCACTGGCTTGCTGGTGCTTATCCTAGCTGTCAACGGGCAGTTGGCGGGGAACTCCCTGAACAGCTTGCGAGCTAATTGCAGGGCACATAGGAACAAAAAACCACACCATCACACCAAAGGGCAATTTCTGAATGTTCAATACACCTAGTATGAATGTTTTTGGAGTCGGTGCGACCGTAGAAAACCACCTTCAAAACTTCCTTTGTAAACGAGATGTGCCCCATTCTGCCCATTGTTGCGTACCATTCATGTTTTGTGACTGGGGTTGGGGTTAGGCATCCCTAGTACATAATATGTAAGCTTTTGTTCATTTCATGTGAAAATGTTCTAGTGAAAATGTATGTCATATACTCAAACAATTGTTGCTAGGCAGGAGACAACAGTGTTAAATGGTAAATGCAGCAGTCTGTAGTAATATGAAGACATTTATTAAATAACGTTTGATCAGTACCGTTAGCTTTGTCATATCGAAAATTTCAAGTGACTTGATTGCATTTGTGATCCAAAGGAACATTGCAGTGTTTTTTGTTTATGTGATTCTTTGGATATGAAGTGGAAATTACCACCAGAATCAAAATTACCAGCCGCCATCAGAAATAAGTCATCCTCAGGAAATTAAAAAAAAAAAAAAAAAAATGCCAGCTTGTTTGAGTTACCATTGCAGTATATTTTGTTTATGTGATTCTTTGGATATCATGTGGAAATTAACTTTTGATCGACACAGATGAGACTTTATGAAGTAATCAAACAACAGCTCATGCAGGTATTTTGGTGTAAAGGCCAATCACACATGCATGCACACCAACCATACACAAATAAAACCTGATACACAGAAACACGAGCTGCATTTAGCCTAGTATGCCTACTGTGGTCCACACATGCAAAGTGCTGATCTGTGTTTAACCTACATAACTCAGGTGATTAGCCCGGAGCTGTTGTGGCTGTCACACATCAAAGACAACAAATCCCAAGCATTACAGTTTGATTCTGCCAATTAAGTGGATATTATGTAATGTAGCTGAAACTTTCATAGTAGCAAATAACAGTATGATAGCTAAATAATTAAATACAGTTGTTCTTTCCCTATTCTTAACTGGTGAATTTTGTCTTTTTGTTTTTACTGTTATAAACACTAATTATTTATTAGTTTAATCATGAAACACTTCATGGAATGTTTGAAAGTCGTTTTTTTATTCAAATGCCCTTTATCACATCGCTGCCGTGACACTACTGAGAGTGAGCATTTCTGGGGTTGAGTTTAATTGATGCCAGCTCAGCTGTGCGAATGTACTTCGTTTCTTGGAAAGCTCAAAAAGGGTGCTGGCCAGTATGTTAGCAGCCCTGCCTTTTAACTCAACGGTCACCGCACTCAACTTTTCAACCCGTCGTACATTTGGTTGTGCAGCTTTTTCAGTGAGGATTGTGAGGGATGATCCTTGTTAGACACGTACCGCCCTGAGCCTGTCCATCTGAGAGCTAGAGAATGTGTGCAAACTTCTAGACTAAGACTGCAAGCTGCCAGCTTACCAGCTAGCACATTCTCCTTGAGACATAGTAGGAGTGAAGCTCACATGTTCACCTCTGGTGTACTTTATAAATTCTGCTTTTCAGAACTGGAGGGGCCACAATCACCTGAGAGGACTCAGAAACAATTTGAAATAAGAAACATATCTGCTTATGGTTAAGTTGTCACCTCTTTGAGTTTTTGTTTTGTTTTTTTTCTTCTAAAATTGAAATTTACATATATATATATATATATATATATATATATATATATATATATATATATATATATTATATATATATATATATAATATATATCAGCCATTTATTTGCAACAGACCATTAGAAATAAGTCATCCTTAACAACATAGGTAAAAGAAGCCACAGCTACTAAGGAGAAAGAAAATAAAATAAGCAAGGTTTGCTGTTTAAAACACTTTTTTTGTCACGCTTATTTACAGGCACTGATGAACAGAATCCTCATACTGTTACAATAACCTCAGATAATTAAAAAAAACAAAAACAATGCCAGCTTGTTTGAGTTACCATTCAAAACTTTAAATTGTATTGAAAATACCTTATGTTGCTCTCTTATGCCATGTCATTCATATCAAAACAGCACTAACCTCTCAAAATATTCTATTGCAAATTCGACATCCTAAAAAACAGAAAAGAAAGAAAATTCAAATCTATTATGCTGGCTTTAGCTAAGATTGTAAAAACAAGTCTCTTGGCAGCCATGCACTTCAATGTCCACAATAGCGTTGTGTCAGGAGTGAGTGATTCGTTCAAAAAAACAATATTAATGGACTTAATATAATTTTTTTTTGTAAATATTAAGCATTCTAAGGGTAAGGGTTAGGGTTACCCTAACCCTAACCCATAAGGAGGTAGGTCAGTGCTTTCCATAATAAAATACAGACACTTGGCATCAGCATCTTGTGCCAGTAATTGATCTTAATTAGCACAATATAACATGTGAGGGAAACCCAGGCGCTTCAGTTTGTTTGGCTGGATTATTTATGTCATATAAAAAAAAAAAAAAGTTAAGAAGAATTGGACAGGTCAAGACGAGAGCAACGGCACTCCATCATGAATAAGATACGCTCGCAATGTAGCAGCACTGTTGAAAATGACAAATTGTTGTGGGATTGATTGACTCCCAATACACTGTTTACAATTGTGCTGTGATTATTTGGCAATCATTATTAAAAGTTTTGTCTTCTTCAAGAAAGACCACATGCAAAAATCCACTATCCCCATGATGCATTGTTGGCCACAATTTTACCGGTCTTCTTCAGTCTCATGCTCTGTGTCTCATTTCTTATTGAGCTTTTTTTTTTCTTTGCAATAAATATTACAAGGTTAAAACAAGATTTTTTGAGCCAGCCCCGGGCTGGCTCCCGACCAACACTGGCCATCATCTGCTTCAAAAGATGACTGTGGCTGAAGTACACCCTGCAGCTAAGCTCACATGGGAGAATAAGAAAGCTCTTTATTTATACATTGATAACAACAGAGAGGAATACAGAAAAAGTGTGTGCAATGGAGAAGACTCTCTTGGGCCCTCAAAATGTTCATTTATATTTTAAGATCTGTCCTATATAGTTTGACAAAACACAGGGCATATAAGCTGTACTTTAATAGCGCTAAACTGCAAAATGCACCACAGGTGTTTGAACCATGTATTGACATACATTATCTTGCTCAATTGGAATTCGTATTTGAACAGGCCTCTTCATCGTGCTGTTCACATTTTGATGTTACAGTACCAAGCCTAAAAATTGGTCCGGACTGCCTTGTCATTGTGAATCTTTATTGAACAAAACATTTAAATGTAAGTGGCCACTGACCTTAGATGGTCATTGTATCATCAGCACGTATGCAACACGAGTCAGAAGTAACAAAATAGAATGAGACTGGATAAGTCAAAGGCATTTAGTTGACAGCCTTGGAAAGTATTGGTAAATCATTGGAAACAACAGTTTTTTGTTTGTTTGTTTGTTGTGTTTTGTTTTTTTTTAATTTGGGCTGGGTCAGTACTTATTAGAAGATAGCATGTGCTGACATTGATCAGGGATTGTTTTTTTTTCAAAGATAGCATGCAGTGTTTCAACAATCACTACCTAAACATGTTACATGCATGGCAAGCGACAGCCATTAAATCATGAACATTTCTTAAAATTCTGTTATCAGTTTTTAGTAACATGGAACATTTTAATGGAGGACTTTTAAAGCTGACGTTAAAATATTCAAAAATATTATAAAACATATATAATTCTATTATAATATATAAATAAGTATATAATTAATTTTATACATAATATAAAATATTATAAAATGTTTTCTTTTTAAAATATGGAAGAACTCCCCTGATTTAAAGACTGTCGTCAAGTTGTATGAAATCTGCCTGTGGACTTCAGAATTAACAGTGCATATATATATATATATATATATATATATATATATATATATATATATATATATATATATATATATGTGTGTGTGTTAGCCCTCCTGCCTCATAGTTTTTTTTTTGGTGTGCTGTTTTGTTATTCTCCATTACTTTGTCTTTAGCTGTCTTCACTGTGTGTGACTTAGAAGATAAGTCATAATGATGATGGTTATCACTAAACATTGCTCAGTAAATGGAAATGGAACTGTGAGAGTATGAAAAACATAGCTTCAGTGTGTGCTTTGATATTGAGAAACAACCACTCATCCTACAGCAGCATTGCAAAACAGCTGCCACGTTTCCTGGGAAAAAAAAAAAAAAATCAAATTATTTTCAGTGTAATCTTGTTGGAAAAGAAAGCAGTTGTCTGGTTACTTCTACTCAGGGAAAGACATAATGTTAAAGGTCTTGAGTAGCAAATCGTTGAATGCGACACTCTTCCTCCTATCGGAGTCCTATCGTCAACAATTTATTATTTTGTTTCTGTTGACGGTCGGTTTAATTGATGAGAAAAAGAAAGACAGCAATCTCTTCCTGCTCACACACTCACTACTGTATATTGGCTGCCAGAAGCACTCGTGCAGTGCAGTTGAAAATGAAATTGTGGATAGACATGAGAGGCAGAGATGCTCCCACGCTTTCTATTGCTTATACAAATAGAACATTCTTGACGGTATACCACACATGTGTAATTATGAGATAATGTCATTATATGTTTACCATAGAGAAGCATAGGCCAATTCAATTACCCCTTCTTAAGCTAGACAAAGAAAGTCTGTGTGTGTGGAGAGATCTGCATATGTGTGCGTTATGTAAGCTTGTGGCCTCTTCAATGCCTTGAGGATGATGATGATGGAAACTGTTTATCATACTCCCACCACTGCATGTTCTTCTCCTACTGTGAAAATCCCTGTTGCAATGGCATAGTGGCACATTTCCGGGGCGACAAAGGCAAAGGCAAATCAGTTACATATGTCAAAAACTGGTAGCTTTTCTACATG
This sequence comes from Hippichthys cyanospilos, assembly GCF_059441005.1. Taxonomy (NCBI): domain Eukaryota; kingdom Metazoa; phylum Chordata; class Actinopteri; order Syngnathiformes; family Syngnathidae; genus Hippichthys; species Hippichthys cyanospilos. The sequence goes on from NC_142382.1 coordinate 17,663,341, forward strand.
TCTCAGATGCATAGCCTTCCACATGTTACACCCTGACAAAATGATGTGATGTGTGAATAGGTTTGGTAGTAGATGGACAAGATCACCGACCCCATATAGGCTGATAGGTGCACCAGCTGGAAGGGTCCTGTGCACGTCTAAGTCGCTGCTGCAGCCCGAGAAGTACAGTAGCAAGTAGCAGCGGCAACGAGCGGCAGTGCAATCGCACCACAGTGCAGGCGGAGGAGCAGCATCACACTTACAGTAGTCCCTTGTCTGTGCCTCCCAGATTGAAATTTTGCTCCGAAAATTCAAAATCTTAACAATTCCAAATTTTTGGTGTACAACACTAAACTACTATCACCACAAATGACACAAATGTAATGGTGATTGTGTAGGCCACCTCCTCTACCCAGAAACATATGCAGTATTTGGTTCTTGATTGTGTGATTATGTGTATATACTGTATGTCAGATGATGACTTGGATCTGGATTTAGTATATTGCAGCTCAGGGATTGACAACCTGCGGCTCCTCTTTTTCATCCTTAAATTGCGGCTCGCCATGAATCGGGAAAACAAATGAAGCTTTGTTCAGCAGCGTATTAAGCGACACATTTGAATTGCAGTCAATTGAGTTTGCACGATTGGGTGATAGGGCGACATCTATAGGACGTGTTTGATGCAACGGGACACGAAACATGAAGTGAGACAGGCAATCAGTTTCGTGAAGGTAAAAACAGGAAATGGAAATATAGCATGGCCTTCCAGATTAAAAGCACACATTTTCAAAGTAAGATATAACTGAATTAAAAAACGACAGCGCTTGAAGAATTCTTCACACAAAATAAACATCATCTTGATTCCCCTGCGTGTGAACAAGGATGGACTCAAACGTCGGGTCAGTCTGCTTCTTTTCTTGAAACCAAGAAGGTAAAAACACGAACACCTCTAAAAGCTAGATGACAAACAGAGAGCGTAAAAAGAAAATACAGAGCGGCCTTCTAGATTAAAAGCAGATATTTCAAAATAAGATAGGTAAACAAACAATACCAAGTGAAGCGTTTGAAGAATTTTTAACACAGAATAAATCTCATTTTATTGCTTCTGTTTGTGTTGTTGCTTCGGTCTGCTTGCTTGTAATGAAAATAATGTGGTACAACCTTGGTTACCAAAAGCTGCTGTAAGCAACTCCGCTGGCTGCTAACACCAAACTGATTTCATCCATTTCAATCCTCCCACTCGCCGCATTAGCATAATTATCGTAAGAATACATTTGATACGTTATACATTTGTTTACATATACATATATACAGGCGTTTTTAGGTAATTGCACTTATTTTCTGTTGCCGTCAATGCCTCCATGCAATGCGTCACTATAATGCTGTTCTGCTATTGGTCACTGGTTTCAAAATGGCAGAATGGTAAAGCTTTGTTCAGTCGCGAGTGGTTACAAAACTGTATTCATAGTGCATTTTACTGCTTAATTCAAACTTGAATTGGTTAGCCAAGTGTCCCAAGATTGCTAGTGATGTTAAAGAGAGAAGTAAGAAGATAACTTATATGGAAACGAAGCTAGAGATATCAAAAAATACGAAGCCAGCCTAGCCTAGGCTACCCTTACTAGGGAATTTGGGCATAACAAGCGCCACTCAGAGGTAAATAAATACTTTCTATATTTTTTATTTCTGATGTTTTCTGATTGTATGCAAGTATATTATCTATACACGTAGCACTCACTGTTTTGGTACCAATTTTTTTATATGTATGTACAACTTTGATATTTTTACCTGGAGTTCTAAACCCATTAGCTATTTAACATAGGTTTGGATTGCCCACTATATGGTGAATTTGCCTTTTGAGCCCAACCGCGGAACGGATTAATCTCGTAACACGGGGGCCCAGTGTATATGTAAACATCTTCATTTCAGATGTAAAAAAGTGTTTGCAGCTCCCAGTGTTGTCTTATCCATGGAAACTGAGTCAAAATGGCTCATTGAATGTTAGAAGTTGCCAACTCCTGGTATAGCTGATCTATAAACTGATTAAATTGTGGTGCGAAAATCTTACTAGATTTTGTTCCCTATTTATATTATAATGTCATTTTCCTTACCCCTGGATTCCACATACAGCACTGCATTCCACACACCGTGCTGCGCTCCATCGTGGCTTTGTTGTTGTGCCATGGTCAACCAATTTAGAAAATCTGGTCCACGGAGACGCAGAGTGGGTGAGGGTGAGCAACGCTGTTGCAGTGGCGAAATGCAATGCAGTATCTGGAATCCCGGGTTTAAAGCTATCTGAAATCAATGGTTGGAAATCAATATCAAATCTATGGCAATTTTTATTTTCTTCCTATTTGTTGGAAAAATAATTATAACATGTACAGTATTTTCACCCTTGGTGGTGATAAATTACATGCAGTACAGAATATGGATGGATATTTTTAGCTGTAATCAAACGCGCTCAGCCTTACAATCCACTAATTACATTTTGACCATGAATGCATTTTACAATTTATTCCAATGCCTTCTATCTGAATTGATATTCAGTCAGAAAGTCTTCACTAACTTCCTGTGAATGCGTAGCAATGAGGATAAGCAGTGCAGTCAGTTTTTACAACAAAAACAAACAAAAAAACATGACTGCACAGCACAACGGTTATTATTGTGGCAGTGATTTACACCTATCCAGTTACACATATGACATACATGTGATTTCAGTACAATAGAGTATGTGCATAGTATAGTACATACATGTACGACAGTTGCTATCTTGCAGCTCAGAAAGAACCAGAGACCTCACATTCAAGCTGCGTTCATACTGCAGGGCATAATGCAATTTTGGTTGGTGTTAATCTGATATTTTTTATTTGAATGAATATGTCCACAGTTTTTTACTATTATTTTGAGTCGAATTAAAATTAAGTCAATTAAGATAAAGACTATTACACTGTATTATTTTGTACGAGCGCACCTATTGCAGCTTATAATTGGAGTGACCCATAAACGTTTTTCACGTGTTTGTATGTGTGGACATGATAGGAGAGGGTCTGGACTCAAAATGCAGGGAGGCAGAGAGACAGGAGCGTGCTCAAATGACTTATTTAATGTGTTCGCTACCAATTTTTCTTTCTCAAAAAAAAATAAAAATAATGGCATATATTACTATTATAGCAACATTTGTCCAAATAACCAGTATGACACAAGAGATGGGGTTCTTTATCATTGTCACACTGTTACATGTGAACAGATAAACACATAATTACCAAATAGCTGTTACACCCCAGTGAAGTGAGTAATTAATAAATGTTTGGATGTAATGGTATGGAAACTGCATTGAAGGCCAGCTATTACACAGCTTGGCCACTTAAGTGTCACTGTGACAAATATTCAATACTGTATCCAATTACAGCATTTTTCTATCTTCCGGTTTATTGGGTCGATTTATTTTCCATTTAGACGAAAGCACACATTTAAGTGTGTTTAAAGGTGGTTCAAAAAGCAATACTCATGACTCTAAAATACATTATACATTTGTTACAATAATATGATGGTCATTGATGTTGAGGTGGTGATGATGGTTGTTTTATAGTGGCCTGAACAGTGACGTGCAGTTAAGTTCACGGCTGGGGAGGCACTGACGTCATTAATCAGATTTACAAATTTATATGAGCCCTCCAGAACAATGTATTCACACATTTGATTGGCAGCAGTTAAATGTTTACGTTTAAAATCTAATACTGTATCTGCATTTTTTTATGCCAGGAGAGTCAAAGTTGTTTTTACTTGGGCGTTGCAAAATCTATTCCCAAGTGGGACTGACTAATAAAATGATGGAATGTATTGTACATATTTTGTAACTTTAAAATAGCAACTTCAGATTTATTATTCTTTTTAGACATTGGCCAAATAGTACAAGCACAATATTACTATTAATCATAAAACATTTCAAGTTTTTAATTTATTGAAAAAATGTAGCTCATTTTATACTTTAAGTTACAAAATTATTTCGCGGTCAGATTAAGCCCGAACGCGGACCTTATGTTTAATATACCTTCTAGGGCTGCACAATTATGGTCAAAATAATAATCCTGATTATTTTGGTCAATATTCCCAATTCCCGATTATTAATTACGATTATTCAGCATGTTTGGCCAAACATTTCTATATATTGCCTTTTTTTTATATATATATATAAACAAGGCTTCAAGGCTTGAAACTTACGAATAATAAAAATAAACTAAAATAAATAAATAAATAATAAAAACAAATTGACCCAAGACATGGCAAAACTTGGCACACAGGGCAACATAGCTAACTTACTTGCTGAGTGCAAACCAATGAAAAAAAAAAGAAGCCTATTTCGAAGCAAGCACATTATTTACTTTTAAGCAAATCATAGTCACCCAAAACATCATATGTTGTCATTTCAAACCATTTAGATTTTTCAAAATGCATCTCAATTGACAGCTAGCACGGCATATATATTCGGAATCAGGTGAGAAACTCAACACCATTTCACACTTAATATCCAATATTAAGGTGAGAAAAGCATAGGCTTTTGTTATGCAAGCATGTGGAAAAAAAATTGACAAAGTGCTTGATTTGACACATAGGTTAGCAGGCGTTTTAAACGTTGATATCACTGAGGATCAGCTTAATTGATTTTGGCATCCAATATCGGGACTGCGATTAGAATTCGACCGACTGTGCATGTACCACACAAAAAAGCATATTTAATATAATGACATCTGCGACTGCTTTGATTAAATGGTTCTGTGTTCAATTTGACAAGCCAGAAAATAAAGTGGATGTCTTGAAATGGTTGGCTAGCCCATCATGTTTTTCAACAAAAAAGCATGTCAAAGTTCAACAGAGTTGCCACGATTGGCAGAGCCCGTACAACAGGGGTCACCAACTCGTGTCATCGAGGGCACCTATCCAGCAAGTTTTGGGTTCAGCTCCACTCTGAAGCACCTGATTCAAATGATCAGTTTATCAGGAACCTCTGCAGATGCTTGATAACAATCCTGTTAATTGGAATCAGGTGCATCATCATCAAAAACATACTGGATAGGTGCCCTCAAGGACCTGAGTTGGTGACCCTCACTGTACAACATGCTAACTGCCATTTGGTGAGGAAACAAGTGGCATTAATGACATCTTTTATGTCTTCCTTACCTTGTGGAAGCTGCTGTTAAGTCTTCTATGTTCGTCCAAAGCCAAATAAATCCTTGAAATCTCAAATGTTTTTAGTAGTATCGTATTTGGATGTGAGTAGTCGACAGCACAGGTCGACTGATGCTTCTATGGTCAAAATATATTCCACCTGAGTACAGATATTGTCACGACTTGGTGGAAAAAGGTGGTCTAAAATCATTCTTTCAGCTCCGATGTTTGTCTTTCATTATTTATTATCTCTTGTTTTGTTTGAAAGTACATATATTCGCATCTTGTACATTTAATCTTCCATTTTGAAAAAGTGGCTGGCTCAACATAATATATTACTCAATATAAAAAAAGAAAAGTGAATATGATAGTTGTGAAGGTGGTGATTCAAAAATTTGGGCTCACAAGCCTCCTCTGCCAGGAGTCTGGTGTACTGTTAGCCGCAGCTAGTGTTTTTTTTTTTTTTTCGACTGAGGTTTTTTCATTAAATAGCGAGCCTAAACACATTGCAGGAATATATTTCATACATCATGATGATTTCGGAAAGACAGAATATATAACCGGAGTGTTTGAAAGCATTGTATCCGCAGTATACAGGGGGCTAACGAAAGACTGTTGGTATTGCATCGTTTGTTAGGGATTGTACCGTCTACTAAACAGTACAGCAAGGTGTAGCCTGACACTGTGTTTCCTCCTTGAACAGGACTTACCAAAATTTTGCCACATTTAATGAATAAAAAATAAAAAAAAAATATTTTGGAAACTAGGTTAATAAGTTCATACCAGTCAAATATTAACCAACCAAATATTAATATGTATTTTACAACTAACTCATTCTCCTTTTCAAGATTGATGGGTGAGGCTCCGCCTCTCCTGCCTCCCCCTGACTGCAGGTTGCAGGGCCTGACACTGCTTGGTGACCAGTCTCTGATGTAGCCTGGATTTCACCTTAAATCAGCTGGGCTTGTCTTCAGCATCAGGTGACCCAGAAAAGTATAAGCAGTTAGCATGTAAAATAATCTGTAGTGTTACAAAATTAGCAAATCTCTTCTTCCCTGCTAGCTCCACCCTTTCACTGTATCTATTGTATCCATAATTGATTCTTCAAACACTAAAAAAAAACTATCAAACCATACGTGCTCAAATGACTAATTCCCAAACGACTTTCCACAAAACAGCACATTTTAAATGTTTAAGATCAATGGGGTTATATTCCTGTCAAACATTCTGCCAAATTATGAATCACTTTAAAAATTTGTCACATGGCACAGCGAGGCTTCGAACGCCATCATTTCTGGCCTCTCACCCAAATGGATCAAGCCTCTGCTCCATTACTCGACACATGCCTTGAAGCTCTGGCATCTCTCATAACATCACTGATGTCCTGCAGTATTTTAGTAATCTAGTACTCAAGATGTGAACTTGAATTTATACTATTGTTTACTTATACGTACTATAAGTAAACAGCTTGTTTAGTTAATGACTAATGTTAAAGGAGAATGTAAATGTAATATTTATGTATTCAATGTCTTGGTAGTATTAATTTAAAAATCATTATTGCGTGTGTGTAGGTGTGTGTTGACACTGGTGGCTGATTGTGTGTTTAACTTGCTCATGCAAGCTCACTATTTACATTAAGAGTAATTGTGATGCATTTAAGGAGCTGCTGACCCCCGCTGTTCAAATGAGTGAAGTCATTAGCTTAACCAGGAGGTGTATTCTAGCAGACGCTGGATAATAGAGGCAGTGAATGGAGAAATAAAAAATAACAAGTAGGGTTTTGGTTGGCTTAGGAGTTTGTGGTAATCCACGAGCCAATAGTACTTTTTAAATAAATGGTTTATTTTACAGCGTGGATATGTTTTGTCCCGTTGCATTTTTCTGTACATTGACAAAATTTCCACGGGTGTTAGTGCTTTTTTTACATTTCAGATAGGTTAAAATTGATGCAAGTGCATAACGAGACTTAAAAGTGAAATACATAGTGCTACCCTCCAAAACAAGCACGGCACGCTGCTACCACTCGAGAACACGTTGACATATGAAGTGTTTCCCCAGCTTCTGACATCTTTATAACCACTTTAGCGCAATTATCTAGCACTGCGTGCTAGATTGGATCAAATCTGATGGTGCCAATGTAGAAATGCAATTGTCTTCTTGTTCTCTGGAGTTAATCCTTAACAAAATCTTACATTGACTTCTTCAAATGTCCTCCAATATCCCAGTCACTTTCATCAGCTGAAATATTTAAATTCCTTTTCAAAATATATTCATTTTTGTTTTTTTAACAACTATACATTTTACCGTACTTAGTTTTGTAAGTATCCCACATTTTAATTACTGACACTAGAGAAACTAAATGTATTGTGCAAATGACAAATCTAAGTGATGTCAAACTTTTAAAAAGAAAAACACCAACAAATACAATACTTACCTTATTTCTCGAGAACCAGATACGTTTTATTCTCCTTCCTACTTCCTTTTGAACATATACAGCAAATTTCATTGAACTGAATATATACCGAAACATTCTTTTATTTGCTTCTTTTTTGTGTTTTTTTTTTTTTTTTTTGTTCTCACATTTTATTTTAATATATTTATGACATATATGTTAAATAAAAAAATAATTAAAAAAATCAATCAGGATGATTGGACAAATTAATATTTAGCTGTGTCAAAAAATAAAGCATTGAAACTTCAAATCATTTTATTGTTGCAACATCATTTTAAGCATTTACGTCCATGGGCATGCGTACATTGACTCTTGCACTACTTGAGTCTTGTCTCGTTTCCGCGCCACCCCCCATAATCACAACAGTATTTCACTCGATATAAGATGTAGAAATGTCTCTAAAAGTTGAGTAATTTCATCATTTTAAAAACACATACCATGTGTTGTAGTTGGGCAGGTATGGTCTATGTAACCAGTAAAATCAGGGTTAGACTTACTGTATGATCACGTTTTTGTAAAATTCACCCAAATTGCAGTAAAATTGCGGGAGAACTATGGTATGATTTTTTTGTCCATTCATTTATTGGTCTGAAGAATTCTTTACATGGCAGTGGATGGTGACAAATAAATGGGGAATTACCATTATTCAGTAATCAAGTTTGCTATGCTGTAAAATTTACAGTACAGAACATTAACCTATTGTTTGTTTTAAACCGGACAGAATTTCAAATGCAACATTGTTATTTTTTGCCAGAATGCAAAACTAGAAAAAACATGAAGTGCGGAAAAGCTGCAGGGGAGCTTGTAAAGTCGACAGAAATCTCCAGTTACGGGTTTAAAGAGCGCTTCAAAAGAATGGGATTTTATTGTATGGGCACTTCCAAACTACTGCCATTTCTAGCTGCCAAGTGTCTGTTATCCCCCCAATGAGATTTAAATGAAGACTAAGATCAGTTTCAGTATATGGAGCATGTGGAGAATTCATTTGTTCTGCCATCAGTAGACAAGCCAGGAGTAAAACTGGCTTGATGGTAGACCCCCAGAGAAACAGGGCTGTCACTGTGAAATGGCTTTCAAAGAAGTGTGTATAAGGCTGCTTTGTACATATGTGAAACAGGATCATCTTTCATGCACTAAAATAAATATCGCATACACTTTCTTTAATATACATAAACCCTGTGGTTAATTCACCATTCTGTTTGAGCCGAGTCACGTTGTGTGCCACCAATTACTAAAGTCAGTAACATGTTTGTGTTTGTGTCTGAGAAACAGCGCTCTTCTTAGTAGATCCATGTGTTTAATGCTATATGGCTGACACTACCTCTACTACGTATTGAATAGTTTTGGGCAATTATAGCTATATAATGCAGTACAAAATCACGCAATACGCATTTTGGAATACATTGTTCAGTTTCCAATATATCGCGTATTGGTTTTGAAGTGCTTTATTTTCATAATATTTCTTTTTTTTTTCCATGTAATTCATTCCAAGTGCTTCCAAGACACCACATTAAATGTTACGATACATTACCTTTCAAGTGAGGCCATGTTCCAAAGCAGAGTGGTGGCAGAGGAGAGTAAACAGCAAGAAAACTATAATACAAAGCTAGCATTTCTTTTTTTTTCTTTTTTTTTTGGTAGTCACATCTTGGGCTTCCACAGTGTTCACGTCAACCGTAGTAAGCTCTTATATCTGTTGTATGTTGAAGCACAATAATATCTGACTCCTACTTTTCATCAACAAGCAGCTGTATTAACAAGCAGTATCTCATGTTGCATTTAAGTTAAATTGGAATTTTCAGACTGACTTTTGTGTGTTTTAAATTTGTTTTTTTACATGTTACAAAATGTTCATAATATGAAGAAAAGAAACCTGTACAGAAGTGACCATATCGCTGTGCAATTCTGTTGTGGGTTGGTGTTGGTTTTTCAGTTGTTTTTTGTTTGTTTGTTGTTTTTAATTTTCCAAGTTGTGGGTTTGTTAGTTCTTGTGTCTTGTTGCTATTTGGTTTCCCTCTCGTCTTTTCTCATTTGCATGGTTTGTTTCCACCTGGCTGTGTGCCTGCACTCCTCATGTCATCCAGTCAGCTTCCTCTGCCTTTTGTTTCTCTCCAGATGTTTCGTGTTTCCTCGTTAAGTGTGAATCTTATTTAGGTCCCTGGTTTGCGGTCTGTTAGTTGTCAGGACCTTGTTTATGTCAATGTCACTTATGTGTTCCACTACCTCCTTGTCGCTGTTACCCCATGAGATTGTTTTCTGTTTCAAGTATTTTTAATTACTTTGTCCAGTTTTGTTCCAGTTTGTCCTGCCTCAATTCTGAATTAAATCATCATTTTTGAGCTGTTTGACCTCCCGCTTTCCCTGCTCTTTTCGGGTCCACTGCGTTCTTCTGCGTCACCCAGCATGTTCAAGCGTGACAATCTCGAGGTTCTACCATATTTGATGAATTATAACAATAGATTTCTCCTTGTTTTTGTCATATTTTTTTTCACCAACACGAGTGATGAAGAAGATTAGTTTTGTTTATGGTTGAAGAGCAAAAATGGCAGAAAAAGAAGAGTAAAAAGTGCTGCACAATAAGTATGGCGTTATATTTGTGCCACAATTACGCACGCGCGGAAAAAAAAATTGAGCGGAGAAAATCAAACTGAGCGAGCGAAAACAGATTTTGAGAGCAAGAAAAAAACTATTGAGCGCGTAATGATAAGAGTTTGAGCGCGCGCCGATGGAGTTTGAACACAGAAAAAGAAATTGCTCGCTCAAAATTCCTCTTTGCTCGCTCGGGATAGCCCTCTCTCGCTCAACGTCTCGCTCTCGCTCGCGATACTCCTCCCTCCCTCGCTCAACATCGCGTTTGCTCAACATCGAGCTCTCGCTCGCTCGAGTCGTCCTCTGCGCTCGCTCAGTTCTGTTCACGCGTTACGTTTGTGCCACAAAACCAGCCAATCAGAGCTTGTAAAAGCACTTTGATTGACACAGCTTAGTATCCAATGAGATTGCTTGTACGCTATCCGTTGACGCACTCTCGTTTGCCCTGTGTTCACCCGAAAAGGGCAAACGAGTGTGCGTCAACACGGACTTGGGCTGGAGAATTACTTTTAATATTATTATTATTACTGTATTGTATCATTTGACAGAAATACCTTGTTAGTTTTTGTACTTTAATAATATAAGCCCACCCCTCCCGCCTACGTCGATGTGACGCACTCTCGTTTGCTCGTTCCGGGTGAACACAACAAGCAATCTCATTGGATACAAAGCTGTCAATCAATGTGCTTTTACAAGCTCTGATTGGCTGGTTTTGTGGCACAAACGTAACGCGTGAACAGAACTGAGCGAGCGCAGAGGACGACTCGAGCGAGCGAGAGCTCGATGTTGAGCAAACGCGATGTTGAGCGAGGGAGGGAGGAGTATCGCGAGCGAGAGCGAGACGTTGAGCGAGAGAGGGCTATCCCGAGCGAGCAAAGAGGAATTTTGAGCGAGCAATTTCTTTTTCTGTGTTCAAACTCCATCGGCGCGCGCTCAAACTCTTATCATTACGCGCTCAATAGTTTTTTTCTTGCTCTCAAAATCTGTTTTCGCTCGCTCAGTTTGATTTTCTCCGCTCAATTTTTTTTTCCGCGCGTGCGTAATTGTGGCACAAATATAACGCCATAAATAAGAGGCACGTGATTAAGTGCTACCTCTATTGCTGACGCATGAGTGCCATCTGAAAGAGAATGCGACCAGTGTTGGGAGTATTACAAAAGTAATGCAATTACTGTAATGCATTGCAAATTACAAAAGTAATGAAATTACTGTAATGTAATTCCTGAAATGCTTTGCTTTTTGCTGTAATGCAGTAGTGCAATATATTACACACAAAAAAATAGTAATATTGTGCTTGTTACAAATCAGAGTAACGTAATGCATTACAATACATTTTTAGCCTGAGGGTGGCCTGAAGAGTTGTCCACACATTTAGATGTGTGCCATAGTAACATGAAGTTTGCCAGGAGAAAACACGCGGAGGATTGCAATTTGGGATAAATCAAAGTTCTCTAGCTCAGGGGAGCCACTTCCACCTCAAGAGGTTACGAGATTCATGGGGGAGTATGTGGTACTTAGAAGATATGCTGGCGATTTCCACAGTGGATTCACCAGTGTTTGGAAATCTTGTCATCAAGTTCCCTGTCGCAATTAGCAATATTGACAAGATCAAATAATTCTAATTTTCACTGTATAATCGCTATTAATAATAGTCAATAAATAGTTGTGGTCAATGTGTATCAAGATGAAGCATACAAAAACTCACGTTAAAAATAAAAAACAATGATGTAATCTAGCTGCTAACGTTAGCTCCACTGAAACCATCAATTTTTGAAACGTCTGTCCCTAACCTAGTAGACTGAACTTGAATTTCAATATTTACAATGACATTGTGGAATGCTTTAAGTTTTTTACTGAAGCATAAACAACGCATACCTATGCTGTTAAGCTAAGTACTAAAGGGATAAAATACGTAAGAGGATTCTATATCTTGTCATGTATTTAAAGGTTTAGAATACAATACAGATCAAATGATTTGTTCTGTTTTAAGGCTTAAGACAACCTTCCACTGAATGTGCGTAGTGAGCTACATTTAAAATGGCAAATCTATAGTTCTAGTTATGTTGGTGGGAGTAATATGAAAGTAATGCAATAGTAATGCAATGCATTACATTTCAAATCCAGTAAAATTGTAATGCAACTATGTAATTACTTTGATGACAGGAATAAGTAATGAATAATACATTACAGTTTTGAAGTAACTTTCCAACAATGCTTACGACATAGTAACACAATCAGAACTAGGATACATAGAATTTGTCTATTTTAATAAACTACTGTTTTTTTCAGTCAGTGCTAATATATATGCCACAAACTTTTTTTGTATTGTTTTTAACAAACATTGCCCAATATATTGCAATATGTATCGCAAAACGGCTTTGCTGTATTGAAATATTACAATATACTTAAGACACAATACTACTTGTAATAAGGTTTAAGGGTGAGAAGTTAGAAAGACAGTGCAGTACAGACATCACCAACTCTACCTGGTTTCCTCTTGATGGAATTCTTCACTCTTTTACACTACAGTGGTCATGTTAATTAGGGGGCCGTCTGATCTCTCTTCTTCCTCTCCTTCCTCTTTCTCTTCCATAGTTTACTTTCCATTTCTCTTTTTCACTCACTTGTTCGCTCTCATTAAAGCCGTGGCTCGGTGTAATTAATGAGCTCATATCTTTTTCATGTCATAAGGGTCATGAGCATGCTCTCATATTCTGTGAAGTGTAAGGGCACATGAGTTAGAAGGCACTCAACATAATGTCCTTTTTTTCTTTTTTGTAGAAGAAGATATTACAAATGGGGTTTGTCACCTATTACATTCATACTGATAATTGTTCAGCTTTCCATTCCCTGTGTTTATCTACTTAAGGTCTTGCTCAGATTCATTTGTTCTTTTAAAATACTTTTTCTTTTTGACGCGCATCAAAACACAGAATTCAAGTGATACATTGTTGTACAAAGCTACACTTAATATATTCTATTATCTGATTCAGTCAGTATACGAGATCAATCCGTTGGGTATCGTAACACAAATTTGCCGTATGGCGGACAGTCCAAACCTATTTTAATTCACTAATGCACGTAAAAAATTGTATACACATATTAAAAAATGGTATCAACATAGTTTAGTAAGTGCTGTGTGTGTGTGTGTGTGTATATATATATATATATATATATATATATATATACACAATTAGAAAATATCATAATTAAAAAAAACAAAGGATTTATTCACCTCTTATGTGACGAGCTTGTTATGGCCATATTCCCTATTGAGGTATTCCCCCCTTCTATGTATTTCTTGAGTATCCCCACCTTTGTTTCCATATAAATCATCTTCTTCTCTCTTTAACATCACTAGCAATCTTGGGACCCATGTCACACCCAGACATGATCCAGTCCGTAGCGTGCCACCCATTTTGATAGTGACACCGACCAATAGCAGACCAGTATCTTAGGGAGTTTTGACGCAGACCAGCATCTGAGTGATGCGTTACCCCGCAGGCTGGTTGACGTGACCAGCAATTACCAAAAAAACACTGAAGATGGAGACAACACAACACAAATACAACCAACCCCTTGGGTCATGACAGTTTTTTTGGTCATGTGTATATATATATATATATATATATATATATATATATATATATATATACACACACATGTAAGACGAGCGACGTTTTAAACGCATTTGGATTGCCCGCCATACGGTGAATTCATCTTACAAGCCCAACCACGGAATGGACTAATCTAGCACAGGGGCCCACTGAATATATATACAGTATGTATATATACAGTAAGTATATATATATATATATATATATATATATATATATATATATATATATATATATATATATTCAGTGGGCCTCCGTTAAATTTATCTGTCCAGGCTTGAAAGGCGAATTCACCGTATGGCAGGCAATCCAAACCTATGTTAAATAGCTAATAGATTTAGAACCAATCAAAATTGTACAGGCATATAAAAAATTGGTACCAAAATAGTAAGTGCTATGTATATATAACATATATGTATACAATCAGAAAACATCACAAATAAAAAATATAGAAATGATTTACTTACCTTTGAGTGGCGCTTGTTTTACCCATATTCCCTAGTAAGGGTAGCCGAGGCTAGGCTCGCTTCGTATTTCTTGATTATCTCCAGCTTTGTTTCCATATAAATCATCTTCTTTTTTCTTTCACATTACTCGCAATCTTGGGACCCATGGCTAACCAATTCAAGTTTGAATTAAGCAGTAAAATGCACTGTCAATATGGTTTTGTAACCGATAGAAGAAAACTTTACCATTCCACCATTTTGAAACGAGTGAGGCCGACCAATAGCAGACCAACATCTCCGTGAGGAGACGCCGACCAATGGCAGACCAGCATTAAAGTGACTGGTTGCATGTAAGCATTGAACGCAACAGAAAATAAGTGCAATTACCTAAAAACGCCTGCAGATGGAGACAAATCAAAACAAATACAGCCAACCCCCTAGGGTCATGAGGGTTGTTTTTGTCGCGAAGCTAACCCTAAAACTCAGTATTCCACATTGTAACATAAAAAAAAAAGCCAGGGACTCTGTCACCCGGTGGTCCACTGTATATTAAGTTCGTAACACGGACGGGGGCCCACTGTAATTATATATATATATATATATATATATATATATATATATATATATATATATATATATATATATATATATATATATATAGATAGATAGATAGATAGATAGATAGATAGATAGATATAAGAGAGAGAGAGCTCTGAAATCCAAAACTATAACCTTTGAATGTATCTTATATCGAGATTAGTCATACAGGTATGTAATAAATGCCTCTCTCTGTATGTCACATTTATTCCTCAGGTGTCTAGCTGAGACGGGCAGCGACCATGGAGAGGTTATTGCTGTATATGGTGCTGGCAGTTGCCATGGCAGTTCGTGCGCAGATCTGCCCAAAGCGTTGCGTTTGTCAGATCCTGTCACCCAACCTGGCAACACTATGTGCTAAGAAAGGTCTACTATTTGTTCCGCCGAACATCGACAGGCATACAGTGGAACTGAGGCTGGCTGACAACTTTGTCACAAGGTAAATGTCACAGAACCTCTAAACCCTTTCAACCTGACAGATTGTTGTAGACCAGGGGTCACCAACCTTTTTGAAAGTGAAAACTTCTTCTTTGTTATTGAATAATATGAAGGGCTACCAGTTTATGTGAAGACAGCAATCATGTTAATGATTTTTCACAATAATTAACATACAGCTGTAGTAAATATGTAAGTCAAGTGTAATCTGTAAGGAACAGCTGTAATAAATATTTAAGTCAAATGTAATCTGTAATGTAAAAGTAATACATGAATAATTGTTGGTAAAATTCATAGAAAATCACCAATGTTCTATTTCTTGTAAGCTATTTGAAGAACAGGCCTGCGGGCTACTCATGTGATCTTTGGAGGGCCCAAGGGCACCACATGTGTGACCCCTGTTGTAGACCATGACAATTGTCTTATTCCCTTGCAGTGTCCAAAATGTGTTATTACAATAGAATGGTAACAATGAAATGTATGAATAAGTGATTTCCAACCATCAGCAAACATTTGTCATCCTATTGACATCATGGGATGTGAGAGAATGCCATCGAGGACACTTTTTACATCTTCATCATGACAATCACAGAGTCACTCTGGTATTTTGCGTATGTCAGTGGTTCATGTCATTCTCTGGGGAATCCCAATATCTCAGTCGAGGCCTGGAAGGGTTTACAAATCCAGTCACACTTTACCTTCGTTATAAAGCCCGCTGACAATGGCTGTGTGGTGCTAGTCCACAACAGAGCTAATTTTGTTCGGGTTAGGGGTTATGCAATACCTGCTGCACACACCTTTATCTGGAGAATGTCAACGGATCAATGAGATTATTTCTGGGTAGTTGGAAAATAATTTTCTTAGGCCTACACAGGTCCAGTTCCTGAGACCGGCTAAGGAGTTTTTACATAATGCCCAAGATCTACAACCATTGCAAAATTGGACTGTCCCCCATGGCCAGCCAATTGTCTCAGATTGTGGCAGTGAAAGTTATGAAGTTGTGAAATACACAGATTCGTTTTCGACACCCATCTTTGAAGAATACACAGGAGCTCAATGATAAGATTACGAGTTTCGACATCTTTGGGCAGCTCTTTCTTTTACTTTGGACATCGTTAAATGGTATTTCAACATTAATGCCGAGCTCGATTTAAAAGCTGTGGCAAAAAAGCTGTGAGTTCCAAGCTGCTGTCAGGCACATGGTTCTTGAGTTCCATCCATCTGTTCCCCTTCTTTCAAGATTGAAAGAATCTGGGGATTTGGATGGTTAGTGTACTGTTGCCTGTAATAGGGAAGGGGACTCAGACAAAACTGTGAAAGTGGCATCGTAATCGCTAAACAGAAAGGGTGTTCACTTGAGTGGTTGATTTGGAATTCCTGTGTGAAGGCTTAGGGTTCATATGTTATGTAAAAACAAAGGTACAACAAGGCATGAGGTATATCAGATGGGAATGCAAATTACAAATAAAAAGTGATAGTAAAACACTAAGTTAAAGTACCAATAAAATGGGCATAGGTCATAGCAAAGTGTCCATGGAAATAAAGTAACAAACAATGGAAGCCAAACAAAGGGAGGATTGGGTCTCAGCTTAGGAACGCATCTGGATGGACCACAATGTAACAAGGAAAACAGATACCAATTTATTAAAGCACACAGTAATTGGAAATGAACTACGAAATGGAAGTTTCCCAAGAGTGGACCGAACTCAAAAAACAACAAGGATACAGGCATCAAAGAATAATGTTGTTCCTCAGCTTCTGCTGCTGCACTTAAATACTCTGCCAATTGGAGATGGTCTCCAGGTGTGCAGCAGGAGACTATGCCATCCCAGATAACTAACGGGAACTCTGCAACTAGTGAGAACATGATTACCAGCAGTGTTGGGAGTGATGCATTACAAAAGTGATGGAATTACTATAATGCATTATTTTTTACTATAACGTGGTAGTGTAATATATTACACACTGGATTCACCAAATCCCAATTATGATGCTCAGCGATGGCTCACCACAAGAAAGTAACTCAACTCTCTATCTCCATTATCAAATTTGCGGATGACATCACTGTGGTTCGGCTCATCTCAAGAGCTGAGCTGGGATGAGGATGAGAGACCGTTAGCGTGGAGTCTAGGGAACCACTTTACTCTGAACACCGCAAAAACAAAAGAAGTGATCCTGGACTTTCATAAACACAGCAGAGACCCAGGCCACCCATCATCCAAAGAAACATGCCACTTGTTCAAGCTCTTGGCTGGCTAAATCTCTGATGACCTCTCCTGGACCATTAAGACCACAGCGGTTGTGAAAAAAGCCCCGAAGTGACTCCACTTCCAGAGAGTGCTCTGAAAGAAAAAAAAAAAAAAAAAACACCTTAAGGAGCAGCTGTTGGTGGCCTTCTACTCAAACACCATTGAGTGTCCAATGGCAGGTACTGTATTCTCAAATTATTTGGAGTCAGGCACCCATTTTAGAAAGAACATTTCCCAAGGACCCCCGTTTGCAAATGTTTACAGCAACAAAACAAAAAATCATCTAACCCTTTACCGGGCACAGCAGCCGCTTTCTGACGATAGTCTAAACAGGCAAAAACAACCTTTATTGAACTCACATTTTTCTATTTTTAAGTCCTAAACAAAACATTATTTAGGATTTTATAGAAATTTAGGAGTATTTTCAGGCATACGTTAGAATTGAAGAAGAAGAACATAACAGACCCTAAACTGCGGTCTGCTAACTTATGCCCTTTTTTATTCAGCGACAGATTCAATTTGATAGCAGGTATTTTTTTTTTTACCTTTCAGCTGTACTGAAGAAAATAAAAATTGCAAATTCCACACCTCCTTATAACAAACTGGGTCAATTTCCCCCAAACAGGTTGCTGCTAATTATTCAGTCAAAAACAGCATTATAAAATAAAATACCGCTTTAGCTTTGCTGGCTTCATCGCCTCGTTAGCAGGTAATTGTAGACACAACATGCATTTTGGCAAATGTAATTAATTGAGTAGTACTTTAAAAAAAAAAATTAGTTCTTTCAGCGGCGTGTTATTTGAAAGGGCAACCCATAGAGTGCCAGCCAATTTCGATGTTGACGCATCTTTCAAGACCAACAGAATTTTATATTGTATGACTATGTATGCATAAAAGATTGGTTTCCATTCTTTACCGAGGAAACGAATGTGGGATTCTTATTCCTTTTTTCTGTTCCTTAGTAATCACTGTTTGAAAATACTGTAGGTCAGTTGAGTGACACCAAGCTATTTTGGACAAAAGTGGAAAATTAACTTTTTGGTGAAAAGAGGTGTTTTCTGCGCAACAGTGACTTTGCCACAAATATTTTTTAGGATCATCTGAAGTGCCTCAACAGTCCTTCCTTTCAATAAAACATGAACATAAACAGTGAAAATGTGTTTTTAGTGGCAAAATAACAATTTGCGTTTGTATATAACTGCATTACAACAGTGCTCGATTGGCATAATATTAAGGGGAGCACTGGCCATGAAAGTCATTATCAATTAAAAAAAAAATAGTTGATAAGATTTCTAGTCAATGGCACACAACCAAAGTATTTTACATGACAAACATTCTCGTTCATAGCATTGAAAGAGTTAAACTAGTTGAAGTACCGTATTTTCGCACTATAAGGCGCACCTAAAAGCCTTTTAAAAAAAGCTGATGGTGCGCCTTATAATCAGGTGCACCTTATATATGGATCAATATTGAGATTGGGATTTGTAGATCGGGAATGAACTGATAAAGTAAGCTGTACCTGTTTCTTTTGTGTGTTTACAGTTGAACAAGGTTGATCATATTGACATTGAGTTATTATGCTATTGAGAGTTTAGAGTTATTATTTGAGTTATTATTGTTATTGCTTTGAGTATTACTTTATTGTGATTGCAAAAGTTTTAAAATATGTCATTAATTGAGGGTGCGCCTTATACATGGAAAATTTTTTAAAATATGACATTAATTGAGTGTGCGCCATATAATCCGGTGCGCCTTATAGTGCAGAAAATACGGTAGTTGCTTTATTGGAGAGTCGATTACTTTCACAATTTAATGTAATATAAAATAAAATTATCACAGATAATTACATTAGTTTATTTCAATGAACCCCTGCACTCAGGCCATGGACCCACGGGGGACGGTGGACCCCACTTTGAGAACCAATGTACACGGAGTGTACTGCAGCCATATGGAAAGCCATGCAGAGGCTAATTCACACTGCCCGGCTCTCTGCCTTTGGAAAACATTGCCAGCTCTCGCTACCTGAGCAGCGCAATGAACATTATCAGACACTACTCATCCAGGTCATGCTTTTAAAATGTTGCCCTCTGGTTGGCACTATAGTGCTCATAAAAGCCAAAAAGAACAGACTTAAGGACAGCAACAACAGCAAAACAAGAACAGACAAATGTCAGTAACCACTTTCCTATGAAAGCTCTGTTTTTTTAACTTGATTCTATTTATTGTTCATGTCTAATTAATATGCATAAGAGCAGCTCTCCCAATTTCATTGTATACCTGCTGCCCAAGGACAATAAAGGCATTCTGCTCCATCCTACTGGAGAAATTGTTATTGGAAAATGCATATATACAGACACTCGAAAATTAAATGTGCAACTGCAGTACAAATCCAGCCAAATGAATGGTGCTTTTGCAGACAGGGCAAATATTATTTCTGGATGCGCTTTTAAATGCTCTTCAAACATATTTTCTACCTGAACCAAAGTGGATGCTGCGCAATGTGTTTCCAACGCCAGTGTAAATCTATTGATTTTAATCTCGTACAGAAGATCAGGGTTATTTTGTCATGACACAGTCGTCGTTTATTCCAAATCATTATGGTTTTGCAGAGCCCTTCACAGTCATACTTACCGAATAAACACACACACACACACACACACACACACACACACACACAAATATTTTGTTTTATATATATATATATATATATATATATATATATATATATATATATATATATATTTATTTATACACACACACACATATACCCACATACTGTATATACTGTATATTGGTTGGCAACCAGTTCATGGTGTGTCCCCCTACTACCCGAAGCCAGCTGGGTTACGGAAAATGGATGGATATATTTCCAAATCATAATCAATTGAAGTTTATGTTCCCATTTTGCCATTAAGCATGGAATATGTCTGCAGATTTCCGACCATCAATAATGATATAAGAATGATGTTAACGCTGCACTTTTCTTTCTTAGTGTGAAGAAGAAAGACTTTGCAAACATGACACGGCTTGTTGACCTAACATTATCCAGGAATACCATCTCCTTCATCACACCTCATGCCTTTACTGATCTTGAGAACCTCAGAGCCCTGCATCTAAACAGGTAAAATCCAACAAAATGCTGGTTCTATTGTTACTTGAAAGCTGCAGTCTGGATAGTTACTAATGGTTGCCTCCATGTGATTATATTGCAGTAATCGGCTGACAAGGATAGGCAATGACACATTCAGTGGCATGTCTAAGCTCCACCACCTGATTTTGAACAACAATCAACTGGTGCTGATACACCAGGGAGCATTCAATGATCTGCTTGCACTGGAAGAATTGGATCTCAGTTATAATAACCTAGATTCTATTCCATGGGAGGCCATTCAGGTAAAGTACATTTTCTAAGGAAATGTGGAGCTGCCAATATGGTGTAAACCATTTTGACTGGGGTATGAATGCTCTGCAAAGTCGTTTGAAGGTACCGCAAATACGTTTGAACTTCTTGGTGAAGTTGTTTGAACATACTGCAGTCATTTCAAAGTATTGGTAATGCTGTTTGAACATATTGGTAAAATGCTGGCCTAGGGCAAAAACACACATTTTTTTTTTCCCGTAATGTCACGGGGTATTGTAAAATAAACTGGACATGTCCAAAAAGATAGCTACCCCTCTACCCTTGATTTTTGTTCAACTTGCATCAACACTAAGATGATACACCCTGTAGCAGTGGGGGGGAGAGCACATTTTACAAAGGCTCAATCCCATCGTTCACGGTGAAGAGCCATTCAAAACAATTAATTATTTATTAAACAACACATTACTAATCAGCAACATTTTCTACAAGCGTTCACATCAGATTTCTCTGTGTATACGTTGACCTCGTGTATAAGTCGATCCCCCCTTTTACACTTCAGTTTGGGTGAATTTTACAAAACGCGAGTAATAAGTCTATCCCTGAGTAGTCGTTACACATATCATGGCTTTCCAATTAAGATACATGGCTTGTGTTATTAAAATGACAAAATTACAGCTTTTTTAGACGCATCTCTTTATCGTATATCCTTTATCGTAGTAACACACTGGTGAAGCAGTGGGCTGCAGAAACGAGATACGTGTCAGGCAATGTACACGCATAGTCAAAAATGCTGAAACTAATGTTGCAACAATAAAACAATTTGAAGTTTCAGTGTGTTATTTGTTTAACACAGCTGAATAAGAATTTGTGGAAAAGCCCTAAAACTCATCATCACAATCTCACATGCCAAATACTGTAGCTCCTCCCATTTTGATCCTGGACGTCCTCTCCATCCTGCTTGTCATTTTTGTAAACGTCCTTGTTACTCTTCCATAGGTTGTCATCTTCAGACCAGTCCAATTTATTTGAATGGAGCTCTCCAGAAATGTTTTGCTGAAGCCATCTTTACCCAATTGACGACTGTGGCGAAATCTGAGCATTAATCGGTTTCTCTTCGCTGTGCTTCTTAACCCACCTGCTGACCTCCACGCATGCCATGCCACTGCTCTCGCATTGTTGTCTAGAACAGACAAGTCAGGCTATCGTTTCCTTTTCATAATGGGTCAAAAAATTATCCACACAGCCTTGTTGTTGACAACAAAAAGGCAATACGTTGGCGCTTGACAAAAGTGCATTTGAAAGTGAAAATGCTCTTAAACGGATGCTTACTTTATCGAATTAGGGGTATATTTTTTAAGCCTTGTAAATGACATATTGTTTTATATTTTAAACTCAGATATGTGGAGAAAATTGGTCTGGTTTTGAGTTATGCAGGTATAAGTTGACTCCCCAATTTGGGGGTTGAAAATGAAAAGAAGAAAAAAACTCGACTTGTCGACTTTGTTTTTTTACTCTCTCTCTCTCTCTCTCTCTATATATATATATATATATATATATATATATATATATTTCCAATATGACTGCACTAATTAGTTTTAAAGCAGTTGATCAATGTTAGAATGATTTCACAGTACATAAAAACAAATTTTCAGTATGTTGGAATGACTTTAACAATACGTTGAAATGGTTTCTGTACAAATGTTTAGCTTTTGTTAGAATGATTTTGCAGTTTCAATCACATAGCCCAGTCAAGACTATAGACAAAAAAACCGCTTCAGTACACTTATACCTAAATGATGTCAAATTATTTCTAATATACGTTTACCTTTGTTCCTCTTGCTCCTAACACCACCCCCCATGTAGTAGTGTCATATAAATCAGAAAATCTAAGGAACTATAAAACACATATTCAAATAATTAAATAATTTGTATCGCTCCCTCCAACAGAAAATGACAAGCCTCCATACACTAAGTTTGGACCACAACATGTTGGACTTTATTCCAGAGGGAACATTTTCGTTGCTACAGAAACTCAACCGGCTCGATGTCACCTCAAATAAACTCCAAAAACTCCCACCAGACCCTCTCTTTCAGCGAGCACAGGTCAGTTAATGAATGTCTTCTGCAGTAATAGTAGAAATCACTTCCAATATTTTATATAAAAATACGATTTTATATGAAGCACATTGAGTCACAGGTGGAAGTGCAATTTATTTGCAATAGTGTTTATTTGAATCTAATAACATTTTGAAACTGGATTTTAGGTTTTGGCCACATCTGGGATCCTGAGCTCCTCAAGCTTCGCGCTGTCATTTGGCGGAAACCCACTGCATTGTAATTGTGAGCTACTTTGGCTGCGAAGGCTTAACCGAGAGGATGACTTGGAGACGTGTGCGTCACCTCAGCACCTCTCTGGACGATACTTTTGGTCTATTCCTGAGGAGGAGTTCCTGTGTGAACCCCCACTCATAACCAGATTCTCACATGAGATGAGGGTGCTC
This sequence comes from Hippichthys cyanospilos, assembly GCF_059441005.1. Taxonomy (NCBI): domain Eukaryota; kingdom Metazoa; phylum Chordata; class Actinopteri; order Syngnathiformes; family Syngnathidae; genus Hippichthys; species Hippichthys cyanospilos. The sequence continues at coordinate 17,686,736 of NC_142382.1, forward strand.
GAAGGACAAAGAGTGTCTCTGAGGTATGTAACACTCACCTTCACTGTCCTGTTAGTGCCTCTCAACATTTTCTTCCAAGGACACAAAAAACTATATATGACATTTCATAAACATTTTGTATCATTACTTTTAAACTATAAGAAAAGGACTGACACATTAACTGAACACAGTTTGGCCTGTTTTGGCTGTTAGTGGGTGCAGCTGAATATATGAGATGCACGTGATCGAGCAGCATATCTATGGAGGACCGAAACTGGCAAAATTCAATAAATAAATGTACCAATCGATAATTACATTAAAGTGTCATTAATTTAATAATTAATGTTTCATTAGTTAAATAAAACATTAAATTAATTAAATATTTAGTAAATTACATTTAATTAAAGAAAGATTTATTTAATCACTGACATTTAATGAATTAAATATTGAATTAATGACACTTTTAATTAATGAATCAAATGTATTTAAATGTATATACCGTATTTTCCGCACTATAAGGCTCACCTAAAAGCCTTTTTTAATATAAAAAGCTGATGGTACGCCTTATAATCAGGTGTGCCTTATATATGGATCAATATTGAGATATGGATTCGTAGATGGGAATGAACTGATAAGTCTTTACCTGTTTCTTTTGTGTGTTTACAGTTGAACAAGGTTGGTCATACTGACATTGAGTTATTATGCTATTGAGAGTTTAGAGTTATTATTTGAGTTATTATTGTTATTACTTTGAGTATGACTATATTGTGATTGAAAAAGTATTAAAATATGTCATTAATTGAGGGTGCGCCTTAAATATGGAAAAAGTTTTAAAATATGACATTGAGTGTGCGCCTTCTAATCCGGTGCGCCTTACATGGAAAAACTTTTAAAATATTTCATTATTTGAGGGTGTGCCTTATAATCCGGTGCGCCTTATAGTGCGGAAACTATGGTAATTAATTAATCAAACATTGGATTTAATTATTGACACTTTTAACGACACACTGTTGCGGCGTTTCATGCATTTAGTTTATCTGTCTGTCAACCTCGCTCGCCCTCGATGGGCGGGCTCTAACACCTGATTGGTTACCCTGCTCTTCAAACCAAGGCGGGTCCTAACACCTGGTTGGTTACCCTGCTCTTCAAACGAAGACAGAGCAGGGTAACCAATCAGGTGGTAGGACCCGCCCATCGAGAGAGGGCGAGACTTACAGATAAACTAAATTCATTACTAAATGCATTAATTTACGATCACAACATTGACCCAAGAGTGACCACAGAACCATCCACTTTGGTTACAACCCCTTTTCTGTCTTGGTTTGTGGAGCAGGTGTTAGAACCCACCCATCAAACTTTGAAGAGCAAGGTTGACAAATAATCAATAAACAGTATGTGATTAAAAGTTTAATTAATGAATGAATTAATTGTGTAATGAAGTAGATACATCTTCAATTGCTTAATCAATTAAGTGTATCAATTACATACATCTTTAATTAACTAAATGTTTTATTTTATTAATGAAAGATGTATTTATTTAGTGGAACTTGTATTTAATTAGTGAAACATTGAAATATTTAATGACACTTTTATTTGATGATTGAATGGTACATATACAGTGTTTATTGAATTTTGGCACTTTCGGTCCTCCAACCATATCAGCTCCTGAGGGTACCCTGGTGACCTGTGTCCAAGCAAGAGGAAACATAGTCCTATTTGTTTTGTCATGTCCCTTATCTGTGAATTGTTTGCTCTGGATGACCCATGAAAGAGCTTCTGGCAATGTGGCTCAGAGCATCATTGAGACACCACTGACTGACTGAGAAATAAATAAAACCCAATAAAACCCCTTCGAAATTCCGTCAATCATGACAAACAACATTTTTATACTTTTGTATTCCTGTGTAAACATGCAATCACGTATATCAGTCGTATAAAATTAATTTATTGATTTGATTTCTATTACACGGCCAAAAATAATATAATAGTAGGAAATATTCTTTATACGGTCACAGGGTTATAAGTGATAGGGAAGATTTCATTTCAAAATGCAGATGCTGAGTTTTGAATTCCCGGGCAGGAAGCATAGAAGAAGACCAAAGAGGACCTTTACAGATATAGTGAAAGAGGATATGAAGGAAGTCGGTGTGATGGAAGAGGATGTAGGACACAGGCTAAGACGGAGGCATTTGATTCACTGTGGCAAATCCTGAAGGGAAAAGCCAATAGGAAAAGAAACATGTGATTTATAATTGATTGGAAAAGTGTTACTTAGTCTTCTGTGTATATAATTGCTTCTCACAAAGCACTTTTTTTCTATCCAAATACAGTTGTATTGAATAGAGTTTTGAGTAGGATATCCAAATACCTAACTATACTGGATAGCTGCAATCCAATAGGAAACGACAAGACAAGATGCTCTGATTACCTACAAATTACATGCCTGGCGATGTGACTTTTTAGCTGAAGAAAAGGGTGTTAATATATTCTTAGAACAGACAGAGAAACAGAGAACAAACGTTCTCAGTTGCAGCTTTCATTGCAGTAGCATTTGAAAAATGAGCATGTAATAAAAGTTACTCTCCTGTTTAGGCTTATGCACTTTCAAGTTACATGAGGATTTGTCTAGAAGTCTGCTCAGTAAAATGACATTATTTCAAATGCATTTCATTATTACTCATTAATTTATATTACAAATTACAAAAATGTCTTGTTCTCAAACTCAGTCTAAAGAAACATCTCGTCTTATGGTATTTGTGTCTTGTCCCATTCCTACTGTTTACCATGTTGTCTCCTTTAGTACATTAATACATACATAAGCAATTAAACAAAAGGTTTATCCACAAATATTCATATGTTTATACATGAGTGTAACAGTGTAAATAAGAAAGTACAGTGTACATCTATCCATCTATGACTGTCTGTCTATCTATCTAATATTATATATATATATATATATATATATATATATATATATATATATATATATATATATATATATATAGGATGTCAATAAATTATTATTATTCAATGAAGAAAATGCAGGATCAACAAGTTATTCTTCTTCCTACCCCTTTTAGAACATTTTAGTAAAACTACATTTGTCTTCCATTTTATACTATTATTCTTTTAACTTACACATTTCACCATCAAAATTAGGTTGATTATGTTAATTTTGTTTTTTGATTGTCTCCATTGTCCATTTTGCACTATTGTGTTTATTAAATTTCCACATTTTACTGACAGTATAATATGTTGTATTTCACTTAAGGTAATTGAGATTGTTGTCATTAAGGGTGATATACTGTAAATACATTTGACTTGAATTGTCATATACAGTGTTCCCTTGCTACTTCGCGCTTCACCTTTTGCACCCTCATTGCTCCGCATTTTATTTAATATTTGTTTTCATTGTATATTAACTTTCACTTATATATCGCTTTTCTACCTTGGATACTTAAAGCGCTTTACTTTAACAGTCATTTACCTACTAATGACGCAGCATCAGGAGGAACTGGGGGTTCAGTGTCTTGCACAAGGACACTTCGATACGGTCTTGATGGTTGGGGGATCCAACCCACAGCCTCTCAGCTGGGAGACGACCACTCTACCAACAAGCCATGCTGCCCCGATCATGAAAAAAAAAAAAAAAATCTAGATTGCAGCGAGTCCCACTGTGCGGGTTTCCTGCATGCCAAACCGATGGGTTGACTGTAATATAACACATGCTATGGGCACTCCTCTCACGTCGACCTAGAATTGAACTTGTAGCTGACCAAACATGACACAGAAGCAGAGTTTACAATCAAAATTCCAATTCAATACAAAAGTAGTCTAGGTAACATCTTCCCAAACGCTTTTTTTCTGAGTCAGGCCCCCCTCTCTTCTGCCCTGCGTTCAAGTTGACACTTGTGCGCATCGAGGCTTCATGAAGAGGAATTGCCAGGCAATCTGTCCATCAGCTCACGGGCAACCTGAGGGTTTGAGGGTAACTTTGGCCCTCCGTGTTCCTCGACTACAGTCAAGGGATGAAAACGGGGAGAGATAACACTACAGTTATAGTTAAAGGTTTAATAATTAAAATTTTAAGTAAACAGGTGTACTGCAGTAATATTTGTCTTAAATATGTAAAGTAGATATACTTGTCACATTTAAAAAATTCTGGCACATGCATATACGTGAAAATTACTTGATTATTAATGACTTGCCGATTTCCCTTTTGACTGGGAGGGGAGTCATTCCCCATGAAGCACGAAAAACGAGGGAACACTGTACATATAATAACCTATTAATAATTTAGATGTTTTTAACCATCAACAGACTAGTGCATTTTGTCTAATCGCTGATGACTTTTGTTCTCGTCAATAGATGTAAGGCTAGAGGTGACCCAGAACCAGCAATACACTGGATATCTCCTGATGGCAAACTAGTTTCAAATTCCTCAAGAACACTGGTCTACACAAATGGAAGTCTGGACATCCTCATCAGTACTGTAAAAGACACCGGCTCTTTCACATGCATTTCCTCCAATCCTGCTGGTGAAGCCCACCAAACTGTGGACTTAGTTATCATTAAACTCCCACACATCTCCAACAACACCAACAACATCCAGGAGCCTGACCCAGGATCATCTGACATTTCCACATCTACCCGAAATGGAAACAACGGAAACAACGTGACTGGGGATGTAAAGGGTGGGGTAGAAAAGAGGGTGGTGACCGCTCAGGCAACATCATCAACGGCACTGATCAAGTTTAACTTCCAGAGGAATATTCCAGGTATTCGGATGTTCCAGATCCAGTACAATGGAAGCCAAGATGACTCACTTGTCTATCGGTAAGTCAGACAAAATCATTATATGCTCATTGAATAAAACACATTGAAGTTAGACCAATTATACGATGGTAACTGAATATGTTAATGATTGGGGTAACGGGAAGGTTGATGGTGACAAGCCTCAGCTGTGTAGATTGCATTACATTGGAATGCATGAAATTTTAATGAGTATGGCGGAAAAGGATTATATTGGTATGATTTGGAATTAGGTGATATGAGAATTAATACGTCTTCATAATGAAAAGGGTAACCGCAAAAATTGGAAAAACACAATGGCTTGGGGGGAAAAATAACAACAACAACAAAAACAGTCCAATACAGCATATGTAATGGTCAGAATGCTGAGTTACTCTACAAAAGCAAGTTGGTACAGTATTGGTATGTACATATGACCATTCCAACAACCAAACAGGTGTGTGTTCGCACCAATGTCTACTTACGCACCTTACCAAAAAAGCCCTGCAAATATTTGCAAACGTCAATTGACTCTTAATCTACAATCAATGGGCATGGTTTTGACAGAGAAAACAATCTACCAACCATTTGACTTTAATTTGAACACCTTAGTCTTTGTCATTAAAGCTTTTGTCTGGTGGAATATGCTGTTTTCTAAGGATTAATTGATATTAAATCATGAACACCTGAGGATGATTGGTATTTGAGCAAAATGTTAACTCTTGAGAAATGGTAGGATGAAATAATTGTGTAAAACTCCGTCAGAATTATCTTTCATAGCAATGCTTCATTTGTGCATTTCATTACCATGAAATAGAAGCACATTGAATGTCCACAGTCATGTTAGTATGAGTGACACTCCTATTTATATTGTAAACGGTATTTCTAGCAATATCTTTGTTCAATTGTATATGTTGTAAAATAGTGAGAAAGCAAATGATCGGTACAATGCCATGGCACAGTTTTTTTGTTTGTTTTTTTACCTCTAATATGTTTTTTATCGAGTTTGTGATTTCATTTCAGTTGGAATCATGTAGAATGCCTTTTTTTCCAAGACCATTTTATTGGTCAAAAATAACTGGTTTTGGCAGTCTGTTGTTTCATTAATATTCAATATGTGAATAAGCTTTAGTCTGATTGGTTCTCTGGCTTCAATTCAATACAAATAACTGTTTTTCTTTGATTGTTAGCTCTCAATGTTGTGGCCCTCCCCCTTCCATTGTGTTGAGTCACTCATTTTCTTGACTTGAAGTTCAGCGAGCCAGAATTTTACTATTTGTGCATTTTGTGGACGATATCAAACTAGAAATACATTTCTGAGTTTTAGGCGACAGCACCACACATGCGCACGCTGGTCTAAAGCTTGGTTTATGCTTGGTTTATGGTTGATGTATCTGCGAGGTCGGCACCGTTTCACATCGTGAAATTCGTCATCATTCTTCAATCATTTCAGCAACCATGGCCCTCAGTGTGGCATCTGCACGGGCCAGACTTTCCGCACCACATACTGATTGAAGTTTCTAAACCATGCGAAACCTCCCTTGCGAAAAAAAAATGGCAGATGCGCTACTGCTAGCGGTTTGCCTATATAAATACTTTTACAATTCGGCAGATTTAAGACCTCTGCGACCAAAATGTTGCCAACACCAACTGGAGAGAGGTTTAAATCTTGGTAATCTGATCAAATGAATTGGTCTTTTAACTGAATTATATTCCCCATTGTGTTGTTGAGTCTTATTTAATTGACAGGTGGAATACCTCATTTTTATTATTTTCCTTTGTAGTATTAGTAGGCAACATGACAGTTTTTTGTTTTGTTTTTTCTTGTCGTTGAGACACGCTCGTGTCGATGTGTTGTTGCTGGTGTGGCAAAACATCGACTGGCGGGGTGGATGGGGAACAGAGTATATCTGCGCGGAGCTTCAGTCCCCTCTGGCAATGTCAGCGCCAGCCACACACTCATGTCTACTTTCAAAATAACGAATACATCTTTTACTGGATTGAAATGAAGTCAAACAGCTACTAGTGTTTTTTTAGACTCTGTCTCACAATGTCCTGTTCTATTTTTTTTTTTGCTATGTCCAGCTTAAAATGAATTTTTAATCATGCCTGTCATATGTCTACTCTTCTTGCTTAGTGGCTGGCTTTGCATAACGTAGCATCAAGTAGCTCTGAACCATCCACAGGACACAAATTGCTAACATCGCATGTACCATCCTGTTGGCCTTGTTTATTGGATACTAAATATGATTGGTTATAAGACATTTATTGTTTCCTGACTATTTGGCATGGGCCAGCAATTCTGAGTCTGACTTGCCTGGGAGATTTACACTGATATGAAAACACATAAGAACAACTAAAACAAATTGATCCCATGCCAATTTACAAAAGAGAAAAGGCTTGAGTTATTATCAAGCTGTGCAAGACCATTGTTGACCATTGTTGTAGCAAACTGAATTTCTATGATGCCAGAAATCTGACGCACAAAAACTCATTGTTTGCTCCCTTATAATGCATGACACCAAAGAGTCCTCTAAACCAGGGGTTCTCAAACTTTTTGGAGTCAGGGATCCCTTTTGGAAAGCAAATTTTCCAAGGACCCCCATTGCAAATGTTTGTGGAAAGAAAAAAAAATGTTCAAGCCAAACATAAGTGCCCTTTGTTTTCAAAGGACAGTAAGTGTATTTGTTACTTTTCAGCTATACTGCAGTTTAGAGAATAAAAATGCAAATTGCATGCTTGCTAAAAAGATTGGTGCCAATTATTTAATCAAAAAAGAGCATTAGCTCTGCTGGCTCCATCCCCTCGTTAGCAAGCAATTGTAGACACAAAACACATTTTAACACATTTCAAAATTATTAGATTTTTAAAAATATGTTAAACTGTTTGAATTGACTGGTTTACCGAAAAGAACAGGACAGAACATTGGGTTATTAAAAAAATAATAATAATAATTAAAACTGAGTCATTTGCCTTAAAATGGACATATCAGTGAATGGTTGTCTCTGTCTTTCCCTGATGGCCCTTTTCAACATAAGCTGCTGAAATTACTTGCAAATGTCTGTTCTTTGACTCTCTTCTCAAAGCAGATTGATTTTCTTTTAACTCGCTTGACAAAACATAGAGTCAAGGGTGCTCATTCATTTACAGAAAAAAGAAAAGAATAAGAAGGAGGGCAAAAGGTAAAAAGAAAGGTTTAATTGCAGCAAAAAAAATGATGAAGGGATACGAAGGATCTCACTTACTCTGACACATGAGCAAAACTGTTGAAAAAGTTTAACTTTAGTGGACAAAAAAAGCCAGGCATCAGTTTACCCATGATCACCACAGCCATTCACGTTCTTAAAGATATGTAAAGAATATCTAGTCTACAAGGAAATGTATGTTTTGAAATGCCTGTAAACAAAATTAAAGATATAAGGCATGACGTCATCCCAAATTGTCCTTAGGTGAGTGTATGGTTGTTCGTCTCTGTGCGCCCTGCAATTGGCTGACAGTCAGTTTAGGGTGTCCCACGCCTACTGCCCAAAGTCAGCTGGGATAGGTACCAGTAGGCCTGCGATCCGTGTGGGGATAGATGGATGGATGGACTTATGATGCATATCAACTACCTGTGTCATGATTCAAATCCTATAAGATAAGGGGGTGATGGTTCTTCATATGACTGGACTTCATTTATCTGTAAAATGATTGCACAAACATGACCACAAGTCAACAAAATATTAAGACGGTAATAAATCTTAGCAAACTTCAAAACTGGAATTGAATGTTGAGACATAAACATTGAAATATGAGGAGGTTAAAATGTTGGCATACGACAATAGAAAACATAGCAATATCAAAGTGCTCTGTACACAAAAACTGTGCCAGTTTGTAACTTAGGTAACATCAGGGTGCTGAAATTTAGCCCTATCCAATTAGTGGAGCATATATCTTTTTTTTTTTCTTTTTTTTTTTTACATCCATTTTCATCAGTAAAAACAACGTGGTGACCTAAAAGTGACCAACCCCATTATCCTGACCTTGTATAGGTGCACTATATTGCATATCTGTAATGTAATACTCAGAATTCTTAATCCTGTATTGATTGCAACAGGAAAACCTCATTCAACGCACTCCAGTGGGAAGTGATATTTAGGCTGTTTACCGATATAATTGTCCTGCCTATGGATGGCATTTCTCTTTTGGAGGCAGATCTAGTTGCTTTTCATGTAACACAAAAGTTAAGTATCTATGTAGGTGATTATGTAACTGCTGATTGGTGCAAAATTATTCATAATATTTATCAAATTTCACACTGAGTTCTGTGGGAACAATCCCCATTCAATGACAGTGTGAATGTGAGTTTGGAAGATTTTCTGTCTCTCTTATGTGCTCAGGGATTGATCTGTAATCAATCCAGGTAGTTGTCTGTTTTTTGCTTAAAATGATCTGATAGACTGCATCCCCCTGTGAAACTTTCTTGGGGAGATGCAAACAAATGTTTGCCATAAAGTGGTGAAATTTAGGAGACTGAACTCACTGCTTAAAATAACCAAGAGGCACTTGAGTTTACAAAAACCAAGAAGACAATATTACTAGAAATGTTATTCAAAATGTTATTCATAACCCAAAGGTACATTGTACCACATACTGTACAGTAACACTTCATTTCCCCTTGTCAGTAGAGAAGAGACCATTTTATCTTCTCTTCGCTCTATTTGTCTCATTTACGACTTGAGTTGAATTGCCTATACCCAAGCTTTTGTTGTTAAACGTTTGTTGCAGTGCCATGCCGTGTAAGGGCTGACAAAGATTAAATAATGTGATTATTTTAAGTGTGACCTGCTTGAGGCAGCAGTTACCCTTACATCCGTACCAAACGATTCCCGGCCTTTATAAATTAGAATGCAAAACGAAAACAAACACAGACCGAAAACACAGACATGACCGACGAATTTCATTAACAAAATAAATACATTGGACGGGAGAACCCCAAGCAGTCACATTAGAATTCTTGAAAAGCGTGTGATGGTTAATTGTAAAACTCAAGAGCACACAAAGATGAAATTAATGTTGTTGTTGTTGTTGTTTTTTTTAAACATTATTTAGATGCAATAAAAAAAGCATTGGCGTCTGAAGATAGGTGTGTATGCAAATGTAATACATAACTGCTCCTGTAAAGATGGGAAAAAGGCTTGTGTTGTGTACCAAGTGACGATAGATTGCATACAAATAGAGCCTTGTACAGAAGGATCTTATCTGTTATTGCCTCCAATGTAAAGGAGTTGAATACATTGCATCATTTAGGCAAGACTATACATAGCCAAAATTTTTCCACACTGAGATTAGCAAGCATGGTGTCAGATTTGTTTTTAAACAAAATGGTTTTATGTGTTAATGCCTTGTTTTTTTTTGTTTTTTTGTTTTGTTTTTTGCGATTAATGCCCCCCGCCCGCCCGCCTTAGCTGAAAAATCACGTAGTGTCACCAGCTACTGTGTAAAATATTTATACTTTACATATTCAAGACAAATATTACTTCAGTACACATTAATTTAAATCTTAAAACATTAAACCATATACAGTAACTGTACTGTTCTCTTCTCGTTTCCATGTCTTGACTGCACGCAGACGGAAACACGGTGAGCCGCCTTTGCCCTATGAGTAGGCGCTCGTACGTCTAACTATAGTCAAGCAAGTATCTGACCAAACATGATTAAAAAGCAGAGATTACAGGTGCACTTGAAATTCTAATTTTAGAAGATCCCAAAGCTTTTTTCTCCTGGCCGGTCTCTTTCAGCTGCTCGTGTGTGATAACTCATAGTATGTCCTCCGGAATGACAAAAAATAAATAAATAAATCGTACTGTTCTCAACTAATTGGTGAGGCAATCTGTCAATCAGCTCAAGTGGTACTCCTAGAAGCCTCGGCCATGCCTACAAGACATGTGATTATATATATATATATATATATATATATATATATATATATATATATATATATATATATATATATGGGAGGGTGGAAGCGAACGGAATCAGTTTGGTGTTGGCAACCAGAGGAATTGCTTACATTAGCTTTGGTTAACCAAGGTTATACCACATTATTTCATTAAAAAAGCAAGCAGACTGAACCAACGTCGGAATCCATCCATGTTCACAAAAAGGGGCATTCATGACATTCGCTCTGTGTCAAGAATTATTCAAGCACTCCAATGTGTATTGTTTATTTACTTATCTTATTTTGAAATATCTGCTTTAATCTGGAAGGCCTCGCTGTATTTTCTCGTTCCGTCATTTAGTTTTAAGTGGTGTTCGTGTTTATCAAGTTTGTTACCTTCCTGGTTACAAGAAAAGAACGAGCAGACTAACCCAGCTTTTGAGTCCATCCTTGTTCACATCTTCTTACTTCAACATTTAACATCACCAGCAATCCTTAGTTTCAGTTATGTCTTACTTTGAAAATGTGTGCTTTTAATCTGGAAGACTGCCCTATATTTCCATTTCCTGTGTTTACCTTCCCAAATTAGTGATAGGCAAAATGATCATCTAGTGTTTAAAGCCTGTGGCAACTTGACGGAGTGGCCTTCCTCATTTTTCACTGTAGATTAGTGCTGGAAACGTGTAATGAAGTAGTGGTGCTCGCCGCTGTGGAAGAAATAAGAACCACAGTACTTCACAGTATGATGTGGAATGTGGATAAAATCAGAGGTGGGCAGGCTGACTGGCCTTCACTAACAGATGCATGTTTTGCTGATGGACCACCGAAAGACCAGAAAGCTTTTTTTTAAAAAGAATGGTATACCCATGCTGGAGTGATTGGTTTTATCACCCCTGTCTTGAAGGATAACTGATTACTGACTTTGTGAGCATAAGGATTCTGCAATTCACAATTTTGCTCAACATCTATAGAGGCAGGAATAAGTTGAAAAGCAATGTTTAAAATTAAGTACAAAAGGTTTTTGTGTTATTTTCCTGTTTACATATGATGTGAATGAATTGGTTGCTTACAGATAACTGGTTCAAGTATACTTTTATATATACACTTTCTTATCAGTTATACTATATCTTTTAAGTATACAGTGATCCCTCGTTTTTCGTGGTTAATGGGGACCGGAATCCCCCCATGAAAAGTAAAAACCACGAAGTAACGCCCCCACTTTTAAAATTTAAAACATTATCTTTTTTTTAAATGTGAAAAGTCTTAAAGCTATATATACTATTTAAGACATATTACTGCAGTACACAAATTTACTTCAATCTTAAATGATTAAACCTCATACACTGTACAGTAAGTGAACGGTCAGCCCTTTCTTTTGGTCTCACCCACCTGCGATCGTATTTGCAGCGGCCCAGACATTGAATTAAAATCTAATCTGTACAAGATCAAACACGATCACAGTGGAGAGTTTACACTTGAAATACCATTTATTTTGAAAAAAATCTAGGTAAGAGATTTCTAACGGTCTAGTGAACATCTACTCCATTGTGTCTCTGCCTCGACAACAAATGTGTTTGCCCTGTGTGCGTTTCGTGATTGACATGGCACGTACCTGTGGATGTAAAAGCAGGCGTTGGTGCAGTAGTAGATTAGAACTCCACAGGGACGTTCTGTGTAACTCATTAAACGCACCCTGGCACACGTTGTTATCAACAGGCAGGAGGCAAAGCAGCAGACACTCACCAGAGCGTAGGAAATCTCTTACCTAGATTTCCTTTATGATAAAATGGTATTTCAAATGTAAACTCTCCAGTGTTATTATGTTTGATCATGTACAGATCTGACTTTATTCAACGTCTGGGCTGTAGCTAATATGACGGCAGTTGCACGAGACTTCAAAGGGAAAGAGTAACAGTTCACTTGCAGTACAGTGTATAAGGTTTAATCATTTAAGATTGAAGTAAACATGTGTACTAAAGTAGTTCCAATTTCAAGGAGGACTTGTGGCAAGTGCATTGATAGTTACCTCGTCTGTCTGGCATACAAGAAACCGTCACAGCATGTTTCTCTGCAATACAGTACAGCTTTTTTTTTTCTCCCCACAAAAAAAGTAAAAGACCGAGGGCGTGAAAATCAAAGCGCGAAGTAGCAAGAGATCACTGTACTTTTATGTGAAGTATGCATTTCCGTCCTCGCCCTGCTGTTTTCATGCTCTCACCAGAATTTTAATAGAGGAGTGAGGAGAGAGGTGTTTTGTGGAATTGTTTTGTGGAAATTAGATAAAGCTCCTTGATACCATCTTTTTATATCATCATCTGCTAAAGATGACATGCATTGAGTCACCGCCACAAATATATCATTTGCATCTTCACTACAACTCTTCTACAATTAAATTATATTTGCAGCCAGAAATGTGTCACAACAGGGGACTTTAAATGATAGCAAATCTATGTATGGGATGTAAACATAAAAAAAAATCTGTTGTGCAATCTACAATCTGAGTGAAGTTAAAACCAAAACCATCTAACATTAAAAAAAATAAATAAAAAAGAAATACATTTCCAAATTTAAACAGGATCAAAACAGGATTCATTTTTATACTTACATCAATTTGTTTTATACTTACATCAATTTGTTGTGTAATGTTTTCCACTTTGCTTCATCCATCTTTCATTATTATTACTTTTTATCCTGTCTTCAAGTGTTGGCTTGGTTTAACTTGCACGCGTCAAAATGATGTTATTTCGGCAACCACACCCCTCTACGCAGAGTCCACGCGGAACAGATTTTACGCAACATGTACCTTCCGGACAACATGGCGAACGAACATTTGCTCATCTAAATACCATAAATAACTCCTGGCGAGCACCACGTAGTATGGGAGAATATCGTCTGACTGCAAGCGAAAGCTGCTCCAAGTATAAAGTGCTGCAAAACACGTGCTGGTGCATATATACCAAGCTATACTTTTTCTGCAGGCTTGTTTTCGCTATAGTGAATTTAAGTGCAAGACAAATGCAGAAAAAAAAACATTGCGTATTAACGAGGACTTTTCCTTGTATGAGGAAGTAAGAAAGAAACAAAGCCTTCAATGCATGGATTTTTTTTCACACTGGGGATTTTTTTTTTTTTTTTTTGGACATGCAGGTTTCGTTACCGTACAGTGAATCCTCGTTATACGGAATTAATCCAATATGGGGTTGGGACCGTAAAGCAAAATGTTCGTATGCCGGGCAATAGAAATCATTGGTCGTTAGTTAACGCGTGTAAAACCCCAGGTAAAAACATAAAAATTGTATAAACATATTAAAAATTAGTAACTAAATAGTATAGTAAGTGCTATTTATATATCATATACATGTATGTAATTAAATAAAATCAGAAATGAAACAATATACAGTGGTACCTCGGTACTCGACCATAATCCGTTCTGAGGTGGTGGTCGAGCACCGATTTGTTCGAACACCGAAACCAATTTTCCCATAAGAAATAATGGAAAGTATGTGTGCACAAGTAAATGTGCACAAGCAGTACATGATAAAGATAAAGATAAAGATAAAGATAAATAAAGCATTATAAACCATTTTGTATAATTTACTTACGTTTTGGAGAGTGGTTGATGGCATACAGGAATGGATGTGGAGAGGACGGGAGGGAGTTACTCCTTCCATGATGACGCTAGCTAACTGCGACGCGAGGTCGGACACTCGTACACCACGTTCATATTTTGCTATAATTTCCTTCTTCGGTTCAATAGTGGTCCTCATTGTTTTCCTCTTTGCCTTCCCCTTATCACTGTCTTTCTTTGGACCCATTATTAAGGGCTAGAGCAACACGAAAAAGTTTAAATCCGGGAAGAAATACTCGAACAAACCTCTTACTCCGCTGGCGGTCTGAGTTGAACTGGCGCTTACCCGCTGGCCGAGAAGGGCCGAGGAGCGCGTTCGGGTCGGCTCGGCTCGGCTCGGCTCGGCTAGTCGAGAACCGAAAATCTGTTCGAGGTCCGATGCATTACCTACTTGAATTTTTTGGTCGAGCACCGATTTGGTCGAGTATAGAGGCGATCGAGTACCGAGGTACCACTGTATAAAGGATTTGTGACAAGCTTGTTATGGCAATATACCCTAGCGACGGTCGCCTAGCCTAGCCTTCTTCATATTTTATGATTACCTCCAGCTTCGTTTCCATACTAGTCATCTTCTTACGTCAACATTTAACATCACCAGCAATCCTGAGACCCATGGCTAACCAATTAAAGTTTGAATTAAACACTAGAATGCATGGCGCGGTGGTAGGGTGGTCATCTCCTAGCTGAGAGGCTGTGGGTTTGATCCTCGAACATCAAGATGTCCACCATGTCGAAGCATCCTAGAGCAAGCCACTGAATCCCCAGTTGCTCCTGGTGCTGCTGCCATTAGTAGGTAAATGACTAGTTAGTGTAATGCACTTTGAGCACCCAAGGTAGAAAAGCGCAATATAAATGAAAGTCCATTCATAATAACAGCCACGTTTGAGGAGAAGTTGCTGTTTTTTATGTTGTAAGGCAAAAAAGATATATTTAAGAAGGGACGAAATAACGTCACAGTTAGTATCTTAAAGTGAAAAAAAATGTAAGGCAGGCATGTCGGAAACCGGGGGTCCACTGTACTTAAAACCATGCAAATATGTAAACTAACATATTGGTGCATTAAACATTAGGTATTACCAGTTCTAATTATTATTGCAATTTGCACCCACACAAACCAGAAAGTCAACTCACATTTTGTGATCATATCCACAAATGTAACAAACAACTCAAAATAAACAAGATAGCAGTGAAAGGTGACAAGAAATATGACTGAGCAGAATCAATATGAAAAGGACTAAAGTAGAAGAAAACAAATGCAGAGGAGGGAATTAAATCACAACATTAAAGAGTGATATGAATGAGTCAGCTTAACGAAGAATGAAGCTGATCTTAGCTAGAGAACTGCTTTGCAATATAGGCCTCAAACAAATTTATTACACTCTATTATGATGCTTCATTGCATAGAGATATACAGCAAGGTATGGTATGAATTGTCTGTCCTTTCACACTATAAGTTTAAATAGAACCTAATAGGTTTTTATGAAATGACTTTCCAGTCACTTTCAATGTCATAGCAATTAACTGAGCTATTAAACCACTGTCAATGTTGTCGCAAAACAATGTAAAATCATATCAATCACTCTTCATCTAAATAAAAGCTAAATGTTACCATCATCAACAGATTATTAAAAGATTTCAATCAAACACAATTTTGAATTGTCGAGATGAGGTAAGGGGGATAAGGAAAACTGATCAGTGCAACATTCTATTCCATAGTTACAGAGTCAGTCAGGATGTGTTATATTATTGATCTATGATATGAATGAACAAGTTGTTGTACACAAGGTACAACAACTTGTTCAGCATTGGTTGTGATTACTGTAGCATACCATACACTCGCCCCTCGTACAATCAGATGAGTATGACAAGACCTGGGGCCAAGGGAGTCTGATAACTCATTTAGGAGCTTTACAGATTCCAGGATAAAACATGTTTTGAAATAGTAAACCTAAGTTTTGATAAATCACTCAAAAGCTTTTCCAAAGATGATGAATCTGAAGAAACTCAAAAGTTGGGTTGCAAAACTCATTCCAAGTTGCCTCAAAATCTCATGACTTGGTCAAGTTATCCCACCTCCGTCAGACCTCACCAGCCGTGCTTCATGAGGTCACCATGGATTAAAAAGATTAGATACACACGATTGTTGTGGCTGTTTCAGTATTTTCTACTTTTGTGGCATTGTTGTCTTAAAACCCTTAAATTTGGTTTGTACATTGATGGTAAATATTACTGGAACTCCAAGTATTTTTCTATTTTGTTTCTACTTCTTGATTAAGTTACTGTGCATGCATTTTAAAAAATGGGGAGAGGGAGTTATAGGCGTGTTAAATTTTTGGTTTAGGCGAAAGATTCCTGTTCCACCTCTGACCACAAGCTGTGCGGGTGCTTGTTATCCATTAATTCTGTCATTGGGGGCATTAAGCATGGTGAAACAGAGATAAGAAGCAGGGCTCTGAGGTGTTTTTCATCTCCCTGTGAGACTTTATCTATTAGAATGGCATTGTGTCATCTGGAAGGCAATACACTTAGCTTTGAGATTAACAGCAATTTGGCAATAATTTGAATACCATATTACAGAATTCTTCAGACTTTAGAGTGACACTTTTTAAATAGTTTGACTGGTTTTGGGATTTGTACTCAGGAGTAATGAATTGGACATATTAAAATTAGAGCTTGAACTGGCACCCTGTTCCCAACTCATGCCACCAGTAGCGAACAAGGTTCTATTCAAAACTCCCACTTCTATTTTTAAAAAGTAGGGTTGATCCAATCTGAGACAGCATCAGTGTCAACCCTGATCCAGGGACATCATGACTTGATTGGTATCACATTATTTTTTTTAACTCTTGCCTTACCATGGATGAGAATTCTTGCTATGTAAAATACTTATATTGTTTGCCAGTGACGATAACTTCTCAACTAGGTTGTATTTTTTTTTTTTTTAATGAATAGATGGATGACACTCATGGCCAGAGGTCTTAATCTCAAGACAGTTCAGTACTGTAGTGATTAACTCTTTCAGTGTCAAGCGTTATCTGAAAAGGCAACCGCTCGTGCTAGCCAATTTCGAGCTTTTTGACACATTTTTCAAGGCCGGTAGACTATTGTATTGTATGACTATGTAGACATCTCTGGTAACGTATGGAAGATTGGATTCCATTCTTTATCTAGAAAAAGAAAGTAAGATTCTATCTTAAACGTTCTTTAGTAATCACAGTTTGAAAATAGGTCAAATGCGTGACACTAAGCTATAAGGGACAAAAGGAGAAAATAAACTTTTTTATGTGAAATGATGTGTATTGTACACAACAGTGACTGTGACACTTTTTTGTAGCTTTTCAACAGGCATTCCCTTCGATAAAACATGCACTAAAACTGAAAATGTTTTCTGATGGTAAAATAAGAGTTTGCATATGTATATAACTACATTACAACAGTCTTCAATGGGAATGATATTAAGGGGAGCGCTGGGCACGAGTGTCATCTGTCCAGTCATTAAAAAAAAACAAAAAAACAAAAAACATAGGTGATAAGAATTCTTGTCACTGAAACACAATCTAAGTATTATACATGACCAAAATTCTTGTCCATGGCACTGAACGTGATCATTTGATGGCAGCGTTGCGCTTGATGTCCAAGGAAATGCGGTCAGTAAGAACTGGAGCCGTGCCTTTGGATGGAAAGGGGGGCAAAGGATGAAAGAGACGGGCAAAGCAAGCGATCTGTAAATCACCTCACGATCAGGAAAATAATGTCTTGATGAATGATGAATAAAATGATAACAAAGTGAATTCTGAGGAAATTTTGTTAATACGCATTGGACACACTATCTCAGGGAAAGCCACCGCTGACTCCATAATATATTGGACATGGCTTGGGGTTAGGGTTTAAAAGAGTGGAAAAGATTCAATGTCATCTGATGGCGAAAACAGCAAAGCAATGCTGGATTTGTCAGATAAGTGGATTCCGATAGATGGAGAGATCCATCCCCAGAATTTTCTCAACACCACCATGTCTAAGGCAAGGCCTAACAGACTATGCTGGGAAACAAAATGTGGGTGCAAATCTCGCACTCAGTTTAAATGTGTCACATTATAACACAAAAATCGAGATTATGTCCACAAAACACACGTGTAGTATGCACACATAACTATTAATTAGCCAAAAATGTGTACGTGTATGTGGTCAAATGTGAAAATGCTTTATCGAAGAGAAGAACTGTTGGATGTTCCAGATGCCACTAATAAACAAAAAAATATTAGTGTCAAAGTCACTGTTGTAAAGAAAACGCATCTTTTCACGAAGTTATTTTTTCCAATTTATAGCTGAATGTCACTCAAATTACCTATTATTAAATAGTGATGACTAAAAGAACGGAATAAGGTAGTCATACTTTTTTTTTTCTGTTCAAAGAATAGAACTGAATCTTTCAATTATAGTAAAACCCATTATTTGCGGTTGATGGGGACTTGAACAACCCCCCGCGACAAGACACCCGACCATTGACGAATGAGGGCAGGAGTTGTGATCTACTCCCGCCCCAACTCATAAAACTCACAAGCAGAATTGCACTGGAGCATTGTAAATCTTTCACCCAGATGTATCATGTTTGGTCAGCTACAGGCTTCAATTAGACTTCTCGGTGCCGCTAATAAAACCGCAGCTCTCCATGAAACTACAGGGATGGGATGGGAAGTGATAACAGTACAGTTTCTGAATAAGATTTATAATATAAGATTTAGATAAATATGCGTACTGCAGTAGTTTGACGTCTAAAGAGTGCCTGTGGCAAGTGTATTTATGGTTAACAGATCTGTCTGGCATGCAGGAAACCTTCACAGCAAAATTAAAATCAAAAATCCATAACACACTGAATGCGCAATAGGGGAGGCGCGGAGCAGCAAGGGACGACTAAACTTACACATAGCATACAATATTCTGTCGGCCTTGAAAGTTGAGTGAAAATGCTAAAAATTGTCTCGCTCTTTAGGAGTAGTCTTTTCTGATCATGTTTGGCACTGATAGAGTTAATAAAATCAGTCCTATCAACGTCACATTTTGTGGCATGCTAGTGTCCTTCCTATTTGTCATACAGAAACTTTAAATTCATGCTTCTGTGTCTGAGAATCGTGAGGAAATTAGCCTTACTAGCATAAGGCTTCAAGATGAAATCAACACAAGATGGGGTCTGCGTAAATGACATAGCAAGTTTTGAATAGCTGCTGCGACCGAGCGACAAAAGTTGGATAGTCGTTTATAGCATTTGAACTAATGATGGGAAAATTAAGCCTCATGAAACCCTTTTGATATTTTCTGGATCAGTGGTCCCCAACCCCCGGTCCGCGGACCGGTACCGGTCCGTGGATCAACTTGTATCGTTGCACCCGAAATAATGTTTTGTAGATGATTTTGTTTCAATGGAGTTCGCGTGACAAGGCGCGAATGCACGTCGGGCGACGCGATGGACGCGCGCAGTCACGAGAAGCGAAATTTCGCCTTTCGCGTGGAGTTATTTTTTATTTACTTTTTCCGCGTTTCGAGTCGCCACAGCCAATCAACCTCGGGAACATTCAACGGCTCACGCAGGAATCATGGCGGCCGCTTTGCGGTCACCGGGAGTGATCCAACATGGCCAGCTGAGCTTTCAATACGAAACAGAGCCAAACAAGAGAACTCACCTGGCTTGTCGAAAGGCGGAAGCGAGAACTTGGGACAACTGGTATGTGCAGCGTTTGCTTCACTTAACAGCTGTTGAACCGTAGTTACTGTGCTAAGCTAACGATAGCACAGCATTGTCAGCACAATATTTAGCACGGTCTCGGCCACTTGATTGCGAAATTGAAAGATTTATTTTTTGGCAGGCGAGTATTGCCGCTGTTGGAACTTTCACATTTGTTCGTAGTTTCGATTGCGGGCCCAATTGAATAATAGTATATTGTTTACATACCTTTGTGAAAGATTCCTGCGCGTTCGGGTATGAGCCGGGATAAACACACATGCACACGTTCATCGCGTCAACAACACTTCGAAGATTTATTATTACCAAATTGTCTAATGCAGTTTACAAGCCAATTGTCCAAAACAGAGATCTCTGGATCATTCCCGTGTCATGGTGAGAATGATGCCGGTTCCTCATCCGCCGCCCTCTTTTATATTTGCCGGTCCACCGAATGGGGGTTGTCGCCGGTCCATTCATCATGTTGGGTTGTTTCCTGTCCTCTGCTGCCCCCTTTCGGTTGGAGGATTCCAGTCCAGACGTTTCAGCAACTGTGTAGATGCATTTGAACATACTCAAATACACATTAGAACGTTCTTTTTTTGCACCATTATATAGCCCTGACTTTTATTGTTACATTCATCCAATCTTTTAACTCCTCTCTCATATGGTACGATATTTCAGTATTTTATTGTTTGGGCCCGTAGGTGTGTGTGTGTGTGTGTGTGTGTGTGTGTGTGTGTGTGTGTGTGTGTGTGTGTGTGCATGGGTGTTTGTGTGTGTCCCCACCGTCCCAGACCTGTGGACGCCAATCACCTCTGTGTATTCGAGGTCGATCATCAAACAATGCATTCTGGAGGACTTTACCCCCACTCCTATCTTTTGTGGTGCCCCTCTTTTGTTATTGCCGCCAGTAAGTCCCTGTTTTACTGACTGCATCACAGAGACAAATGATCGCACCAGGTGTTGACCTCCCGGGCCGGCTCCACAGAAAGTTGCTACTCTGAATTTTTCTTGCCAATCAACCTACTAAAAACTACATTCCTTCACCGCAAAGAATAAAAGGTGCTGTCGGTGAAAATATTGCCTGTCACATCCCAGAAAAGTGAAAGTTCTCAGCAATGCTCTTTTTTCCGGATCTACCGTGAAGTGCAGAGCAAGCTTGCTCCACTCCCCTCCCCTCTCCTCTCCTCGCGATAAAAAAAAAAAATAAATAAGTAGACAAAAAGTACAACAGCGACAGAAAGCCCCCCCCCCCCCCCCCCCCCCCCCGGACTGCGGGCGTTGACCGGGCCGCGGTGATCAAAAGGTTGGGGACCACTGTTCGAGATGACACTCTTGGTTTAGTGATGCAGTGGAAATGTAATACATTTCCATTGCATAATCCTTTTACGTCTCACAAAAAGCACCATCTTGTGGAGTAAAAATAAAATAAAAAAATTATACAATAATATAGTGGTTCATGAGCTTCGTTTGCCCATCACTAGTTTGAACTGTCAACCAAGATAACATTTTGCATTAGCCACAAGCGGCCCCCAGATTCAAAAGCATGTAACTTCTAACCTCCTAACCTCCTTTTTTTGTCTCTCAGTGGACACAGTCCTCTTTTCCACTTCAAAAACAACACCAGTTATCTGCATAGGAACAAAAGCAAGTGACACGCCTACCTTAATGTTTCTAATCCAGTGTTGTGCCAATGTTGTTAATTACTCCTGAAAATACTTGTTTCCTTGTAGACTTGGAGCATGTACACATTGTAGGAACGTGGCACTCGTGTGACAATATTTCAAGATTTAAGAGATTTATTGTCACATGCATATTAATACCACACAATGAAATTCCAATTCTGTACACATCCCTGAAGAGACTACATTCCATAATCGAGCAAATAATAAGGTAGGCACGACAAAATAAAAGAACAAAACAATGTATTTTGGCTTGTATTTCTGTCAGCAAAAGGGGGCTGTGTGACTGACAAACATCTGACAGAACTTCTATCCTGACAATTAGAACAGCAGACGAAAACCACACTTCTGACATTTTTTGTAGCATTCCCATCATTCGCTGGTTCGTTAGTAAATTGGGCATCTGTTGGTGCTGATGGACTGCCCACCTCTGCATTTAGGCGACTCCTCACTTGTTTCTGAAGCTCAAGACTTGCTATTAGAGTAAATATTTGAAACGTGTTAACGATGACCACGATGTCAGCACTTTGCAGGGGGTTTGTGAAGACATTTCATCATTAATTTGATGCACCAAAATGTTTATTGCACTACGCAATAGTAAATTATTTAATGATTCAGCTACACCGACAATGTTGGGAAACATTGCTTGAGAAAACCAGAATAGTTGTATCCCTAATGTGGTGTTTTTATATATCAGTATCACGTATTATTAACAAATTTCAGTGTGATCCAGAAAAAAAACAACAACAAAAGACTAAAGAATTGGATCGTATCGACAGATCCTCAATGCTGTGTATTGGTATCAATTTCGGATATGAAACAGTGAAATCAAGCCACCCCTAGAAACATTCATCAGTCCATTTTATAGAGCCGCTTATCTTCACTAGGGTTGCAGACTTGCTGGTGCCTACTCCAGCTGTCTATGGGCATTAGGCGGGTGGATACCCTGAACTGGTTGCCAGCCAATCACAGGGCACAATAGAAAAATGTGTTTCTCTTTAGTTAAATTGGCTTACCATGACTACAATCCCACATCATAGTGTGATCAAGGGTGTTTATAAATGTTTTTTGTTGTTAAGAAGATTAATATAAAAAAATTCCACGGTGTTAAAATTTAAGAAACTTAAATGTTGATTGTTCTTACCTTGGACCGAAAGGAGTGAATATAGCCCTACACTGAGCATAATAGAAAAGTGCCATTATATTAATGACAATTTTAGGAAATATTATGTTGGGATTTCTTTGAAATTGACTTTCTTTTCTTTCTTTTATGTATCAAAATTTCTTGTGGCACTGGCCCTTGGTATAGGTGGTTACTCAAGAGTTGAGTGCTCGTGCTAGTATGATCTGAATAAAGTGGTTTTGAACATCCCTTGTTTCTGTCAAACTTAAAGTACCAGAATTGTAAAGTGAAATAACGTATGGCAACTCTTCTCCATTACTTTATGAAAATCACTGAACATCATAGCATCTCTCCCTTGTAGAAAAAAAATACATTAAGACATTTAGAAATTGGTTACACACACACATACACAAGTCAGTTCAATTTCTTTATAATGTGCTACGAAACAAATAAATTTGCAGTTGCATAAAACTACTAATGAGCTAGCCCAGAGAAATGCATTTTACTTAGAAAAATCCAGTATTATCAGACAATGTGTCACATATGGTCTGGCTGAGCTTCCCTGAATGAAAGCTACAGCTGAGTAAATTCCAGCTTCTGCCCCTTATTTCTTCACCACAGCCTAGAGCCCCTTGTCTAGTCTGTTGAATCATTGTCATGAATGCTTGAAAAATCATGCATGGCTGTGGCCTGAAGGTTGTGTAGTAATTAATCATATGAAATGGTCTGAAACAAAGCAATCTGGTATCATAGTTCACCAATGTGTGCGTGGATGAAGGCATTTGTCTTGAGACAAAAAGCTGAAAGTGACTAATGGAGATTACACTGCCCTCCTGGCTTTGGCCGGGCCGGAGTGAGGGAAGCTTAAGGGATAAATGGGAACACACAAACATACACAGGCATACACACACACTGAGGGAGCCCTACAGTATAGCGTTGAGTTGTGTATCTGTGATGACCGTTAGAAAAGAAAAAAAAAATCCATCCAGTAAAGGCAATACCAGAGATGCAGATTCTCACAGTACTAACACACCTTTATACACAAACACTATATACAATTTAAATGGGCATTACAACCAAATCTATTTTCAAATAGCAGCATGAACTCATGCACATACCCTGTATGTAATGAGAGCTCAACGAAACCATAATACACGCTAACATATTTCACACCCTAGGCTGAGAGCTTGGCAGAGCAGAGTTGATAGATTAGTGTAATGGCCTCAGCCAAGGCAATCATCTGCCCACTGCAGTGTCAAATGTTGGCAGCAGCATTCAGATCAGGCACAAAAAAAGTCACAATGACTGAGTCCAGTTGGAGAAAGTTGTCATTCTATCAGTTTCAACATGGATCAATTTTAGATGGAACAAAGAAAATATTGATTTGCATGAGAATATATTTTATGAAGTCAGTGTGAGAGAATAATGGTAAAAGGGGAGTCAGCGAACCTCAAACTATTATAACCCTTGTAAAGTGAAGTCATGGTTAGCAATGCCATTGTTCATACAGCAAAAAGAGTTTATGATTGGCATACGTGATGAAAGTTAAAAAATGCACAAATGTAGCCCAGGGATCTGGACATACTTTTTTTCTTGGGTGCACCAGAACAAAAAGTTACATGCATGTGAGATTTAAAACAGTTTCACATTCAAGAGTACAGTTGTAGGTTCACATTCAAGAGTACAGTTGGAGGTCCATACTCTAAAGAGTACACTTAACATATTCATAATGTACCTTATAATTACTTTCACATAATACGTATTTATGCTTGTATATCCATTTACATGTATGTACAGTTTATCAACTTGTGTTTGGCTATTGGCTATCAGCCTGTACAGTACTACAGTGATCCCTCCTACTTCAGATATCGCGGTCTCAGTACTTCGCGGTTTTTCCAGGAAAAATTAAAACTATTTCAAAATGCTATTTGCAAAAATGCGAAAAAATTGAAAAAAGCAAAAAAGTACATTATCCAGTACTGTATTCATCAAATAACTAAGTAATATTAGTTAATAACTATGTCACTCCCTCTCACTGGATCAACCACGCCACAAGTTTTCATATGTACAGCTGACGTTTAATTATTCGTCACCGTCAAACTATAAACAATAAATAGAAATACGAATACGTTAATTATTTACATTATTATACAAATGAAACCAAAAAGTGCAAACTTGCAACCTCGATAGTTGCCTTCCAACTCCGAGGAGAATGAAATCCAAATGTCCGAAATTCTTCAATAAGCTGATGAAAACAAGTCACTTTGTCACATCAGTCGACGCTTGTCTTCTCCACGTCTACTCGACGTCACAGCAGCACGTGCCAAAACCCGGAAGTGCCACAACAAAAATGTCCCCATGGCAACAAATAAAATACACCGTAATATCGAACATTACAGGAAACAAATTGAATAATTTATTTACAGTAATTAACCATTTTTAGATTATAAACTTAACAAGATTTTAACAATTTAACTAACTATTTTTGGCAGTTAAAAACTATGTTAAGAATTCTTCAAGCATTTCGTGAGTTCGTGACGTTTGTTATCTTATGCATGCTTTAAATTTGTCGGATCGCGTTGCATTTCCGTTTCCTGTTGTACGTTCTCTGTGAGTCATTCGGCTCGTTACGGTGACGTAGTGAATGACAACGTAAGCTCATATTTATAGTTTATCATTTATGTTGATAACGCACGCTACTGCTTATGTTTAGTAAGCGATGAGTGTTTATTCTGTTTATGTGTTCGTTTGTGTAGATGTTGCACTTTATAGTTAGTAGTTGTTGCTAACCCGCTAATGTCGGGTCAAAATACAGTAAATTCATAGATTAAAGTTCGGCAAGTGTTTATGTGTTAGTTTACTGACTTTAACATTGTTGTTGATTTATTATTCAACAGATACTACATGATACACCATACATGAGCCAAAATAAATGAAGTTCAACGTGATGACTTGCGTACTCTTTCACTGGAGTCTGTTACCCTACTTCGCGGGTTTCAGACTTCACGGGGGTTGACATCCCCCCATTAACAGCAAAGTAGGGGGGGATCACTGTATATCATACTATCGCAGACTGAACCTTCGACACTTATGAGTACTTTAGGTGTGCACAAGCACAGCCAGACTTGTGTCTCGATCCGATGCTGATATCGAATATCTGTTCGATATGAGCCAAAATAGTAGTATTGGATTATATTGGTTGGCATCCAAAATCTCTGATATTTGCGCTCATAAAAGCTGCCCATTCCAGGCTCCTGCCTCCTGCACCTCTGTGCAGCAGTGCCTCGATCTAGAATGCAGAGGCCACAAGATTAAACCAACTGAAAATGCCAGCAAAGTATAGGCGTGATTATGATTGAAATCTGATGAAGAACTTGCTGCAGAATTTGTGCACAAGTTCCCCATATTATTATTATTTGATTTTTTTAAAGAGCATTTAAAATTCATTTTTATTCTAGAAAACTGTGGTGGTAAACACATCTTACACGGTGAAGATTAAATCATCGTCAATTTTTGTTTTATCGCCTGCTTTATTGTTTGCTTGATTATGGAATATAATCTACTTGGGAAAGTGAACAGATTAAGAATGTCAATGTGTGGTATTAGCATGCATATGACAATAAAATTCTTAAATCTTGAATAATAACCACACAGGTACAATCTTTTATTCAAATGTAAATCAGCAATCACTCTGGTCAGTTCAAAGAGCATTAGTTCTTAGCTTGTACATTGATAATGCTCCAGAAACATGGAGTCTGCTGCTCTCTTAATGTACACAAATTATAGATTCATATACTGTATACTCAATTTAAGGCATGAAATAAGTGATTTCACACACAATTTTAGACTTTTAACCTCATATAAAACACTCACCATAGTTTGGACCACACTTGTTTCATGGATTGCTTAAATAATATGTGTATTCTTGTGAAGCATGCATGTTCAGCACATTGCATATTGCTGGAGTAGCCATATCAAGTGGAAGAGAAGAGAAAGCCAACTTAAATTTGGATCATCTTCTCAAATTACTGGTAGAAAAATTGGCTGAAACTAAAAGACAGTGTATGCCTGTTAAGATTATTTAGAGACTTGATAACTTTTGATGTGACCAAAATATGTATAAACACAATTATTTTCTCACACCTCATTGACTGTGTTACATCATGGTTACAGCCAGGCGCCAAGGTGATAAAAGTGGTGATGAAATTTAATCATTGTGCACTAAAAATATTGGGGAAAATGCCAACAAGATAACACCATGGCCATGTTCTGGAAGATCATGTTGAGTTTCAACAACTACATTACAGTTGCAAATTTTACTTATTTGGCTAAGTCCCTGAAAATGTTTGCGTTTTGACAATACCTTTGCTCGTCAGCGGTATGACTACTCGGAGTGAAGCTGCAAGACACTGCAAAATAACTGACGGAAAACCTTTTTTGGCCAAACATCTTTCATGGGCAGGGGAATTAAGGAATGGAGTGATTTACCCAGTGACTTGAACGCGATACAAAATGTTAAACTTTAAACTGACAAAATGGCTAGTTGAACATCAGGCCTGCACTTACCTACTGTGGGTGAGTTTGTGTGTGCTTGTTTTTGCGTGGATCGTGCAGGCGATGTTACCATGTGTCCCACTGTTTTAAAAAGTATATTTCCTAATGTATGCTTTTTGTTTTGATTATATTTATTAAAAGTAGGCTAAGCTTCAAATTCTGTGATGTTGTGCATTACAAATTGTCATTATTTTATGTTGTGGCATCTGCCCAGGTTTAAAAGAAGAAACTACAACACAAATTTAAATCAAATACATGATATAAAGGGTAAATGTCTGTGGTTATGACAGTGTATCAGCCAGTATGAAACAGACCAAACAGCAAAGCAATTAAATGAGAATTAATATTAAATCTGTGTGCAAGCATGGATGCGGACATTGTTGCTATTAACCTGCAGAGAGAGAGAGAGTCAGCCGCCTTGGTCAGTTCAGTGTTCACATGGCCCGTTTAGTATTCATGGGCTCACAGCGATGGTCACAGAGAGCCACACACACTTCAATATCAATGTAGTGTTATTCCACAGAGGGAACTCTAATGACCTATGATTAAATTCCCCACAGCTTAATACTAACCACCAAACCTTAACATGCCATCTAACCTTCACTTAACTCAAAACCCAATCCTTAACCTGCAAAGAATACCTTTTGCTCTGCTCAGTGCACAAAAGGCCAAGAACTGTGTACTGGCCCTCAGAGGTTTTAATGAGGAATTTCATTTGCATTTTAATGAAGAAATCTGGGAAAGCTGACAAGCCAATTCTAAAGAAACTGAAGGACGAATGGGCAAATTCCCACATTAACAAGTCTCCAATAATCAACGAGAATTGCTGGCAAGGTACCAAATACAGTATGTGAACTGGTTAATATGGAGTTAAAAGCTTTCTCCCACAACTCCCTTTGAAACACAAGAATTAACAGCAGCATGTGTCAACTACCAGGAAAACAGTGAAAAACTGTATTGGAAATCTGACTGAGTCTTTGTCATTTGCAAAAATTATTTGATGTTTTCACCATATTTAACCTGCAGCAAATATTTTTTATTGTGAGAATATGCATCAAAAGTTGCTAAATTGCTTGAAATGAAAAAGCATACATTTTCAAACAAAATTAGCACAAATACTGCATCATTATCACTTCTGAAAAGATGGTAAACTACAGTTGCTGTCGTGTCATCTGTCAGTTGTGAAGGATTTCTTCTCAAGAACAAATCATATGAGTGAATATTGGGAGCGGTCCTTGGCAAAAAGGCATTTGTGTATACCATGAGTATACTTTAATACTAAAATGGTGGCAGTATACTTATCAAAAATTATATTTTATAAATTTGGACAAGAAATCTTTAAGTATATTTTGGTAACAGAATCCATAAACAGAAAAGATTAAGTTCCATATTACTAAGTCTTAAACATTTGAAAGCTGAGTGTATACCTATTACTTCTGTTAAGTACAGTGGGCCCCCGTGTTACGAACTTAATCCGTTCAGCGGCTACGCTCGTAACTCGAATTGTCCGTATGACGGGCAATCCAAACCTATGTTAATTAGTGAATGCGTGCAACGCGTGCAAAAACCTTAGGTAAAAACATCACGACTTTATATACATATTAAAAATTAGTAACATAATCTACTGTACAGTTAAATTTAATAACAAATATACAAAGGAAAAAAAAACATTTACCTTTGGGGCGACGTGACTTGAGCTGGTGGTGGGTGGAGACGGAGGGGAGCAGAGACGAACATCGTCATCATCCTCTTACTTCTTCCTTTACCGCCACTTGCAATTTTAGAAGCCATGTCTAACAGATAAATTTTGCAAAGTCTTCACAACACACCGACCAGCTTGTGCCATCAAGCTCGATGAAGGCGTTCAGCCAATAGCATATCGGCATTTCTGTGATTGACATGACACCGGCCAATAGCATATCCGCTTCTCCGAGACTAAGACTGTGACCGTGACCTTAATCGACCAATAGCATATCGGAATCTCCGTGACTGAGACCACGACTGTGACCTTATAAGAGCAATAGCATATTGGCGTTTCCGTGACATGCGAGAAAAGTTGTTTTCGTTGATGCAGCAAAGCGAAAACAGTAGTGCGGACACACTGACCGGCATGTTGGATGGTTCGTAAGACGAAAGGTTTGTGCGTAAGAGGGGGACAAAAAAACGCCGCTGTCCAAGTCGTAAGATGAAAAATACGTAAAACAGGGGGTTCGTAAACGGGGGGGCCCACTGTATACAGAAAAATCTAAGACCAATACTAAGATTCCAACTACAGTGGGATCACACTCCTCAGCTTCCCCGGTAAGGTCTATTCAGGGGTGCTGGAGAGGAGGGTCCGTCAGGAAGTCGAATCTCAGATTCAAGAAGAGCAGTGCGGTTTTCGTCCCGGCCGTGAAACAGTGGATCATCTCTACAACCTCGGCAGGGTTTTCGAGGGTGCTCGGGAGTTTGCCTATCCGGTGTATATGTGTTGCGTGGACTTGGACAAGGGAGTTTGCCCATCCAGTCTATATGTGTTTTGTGGACTTGGAGAAGGCGTTCGACCGTGTCCCTCAGGGACTTCTGTGGCAGGTGCTTCAGGAGTACAGGGTCCAAAACGCCTTGTATCTTGGGGTCGTGTTCACAAGTGAGGGTAGGATGGAGCGAAAGATCAAGAGGCGGGTCGATGCAGCGTCTGCTATGGTGCAGACTCTGTATCGGTCTGTCGTGGTAAAGAGAGAGCTGAGCTGAATCGGTATATGTTCCTACCCTCACAAATGGTTGTGAGCTGTGGGTCATGACCGAAAGAATGAGATCCCGGATACAAGCGGCCGAAATGAGTTTCCTCCGCAGGGTGTTTGGGCTCCCTTAGCGACAGGGTGAGAAGATTGGTTATCCAGGACGGACTCAGTGTTGAGCCGCTGCTTCTCCGCACTGAGAGGAGCCAGTTGAGGTGTTTCAAGCATCTGGTTAGGATGCTTCACGGACATTGCCCTGGTGAGGTATTCTGGGCATGTCCCACTGAGAGGAGGCCCCGGGGACGACCCAGGACACACTGGGAAGACTATGTCTTTCGGCTGGCCTGGGAAAGCATGGGTATCACCCCAGGAGCTGGACGAAGTGGCCGAGTCGAGGGAAGTCTGGGCTTCCCTGTTCAGCCTGCTACCCTCGTGACCCGACCCTGGATAGGCAGAAGATGGATGGATGAATGGATGGATAGATACATTGATTGATTTTATTTGCATTATACATGTACAAGGTAATGAAATCTTGACATGGCAAGCTTGATCCACACAAGAAACATACAATACAATTGACTGACGGGGAGACAGATGGCAAGGCCCGTTGGGATGGGCCACGTGGGTGTTGTGAGACTCTACAAGAGATAAAGTCACTTGGATGGGTGATGGAGGAGAAAACAAGTCTTTGGCCATGCTTCAGACAAAGGGCTCGGGTCTAGGGAAAAAAAATCCCAATGCCAACAAAAAGACACTACAACTCATCTCGCATCACTAGATGGCTGGGGGAGGGACGGTGGGGGAAGGGAGGCTACAACGCAGCCCCTGTGTGGCAGTCACTTCACGCAAAGGATCGTGTGTTGTGCATATATATTTGTGGATGTGTGCTTAAGAGTGTCCATAAACTGGCTGTCCAGTCAAACCAACAGTGTTAAGGCCACCTGATAGAGGTGAGAGGAAGATATTCATATGTTGAGAACTCCTTGTCCTTCGGGGGGGACCGTGTCCAGATGGTGGTTGTTTTGGGAGCAGGCCGATAAAAATGTGATCAACTTCAAGTCCGTAGCATAAGTCTTTGAATTAGAAATAAATCATTTGATGGGAGACGCCAACTTCTCCATGATGACAACCGTGTTGCTCGAGGATTCAAGAACTGCATCCACTTTGCGGTACAGGTCACTCACAGCCTTACTTTAAGCATTGATTGCTTGCCCAAAGCCTTCAAAGAAGACTGGAAGCCTCCTATCCAATCCGGTTGTGCCCGTCAATTTTGCGATAAATCAGAAATCCGCCAACTTCTATGGGGAAGATCACCCTTATTAAAAATTCAATTATGTAGATGTAGTCCAGATAACAACAGACAACAATCAACAGACAACAGATAAGTATTGAAAAGGAGGAGTGCAAAATGTGTCCGACTCCGCCGGGAGCCAAGCAAAAAAACAACAACAAACAAACAAACAAACAAAAAAATTGTGACGTACATCATATTTTTTTCATAAACAAGTTAGTAAGTGAGCAACATGCTGCTATTTTCAGAGATCCATTTTTGTTTTGCAAACAAATGGGGAAAAAAGATGGGAAATTCACCATTTGTGATATTTTTTACTCCTCGAGGCACTTTGTTTAAATGTAAAGGCTAGTGCAAAGGAAAAGTATCAAAGTTTCCTATGCATCTTTAATCTAAGAGTACCATCAAAAATTCATTACATGAGGCTTCATTTTCCCCATCACGACAAATCGGTGATTGAAGATACTGCTATTCTCACTTATCCGTTTGCGTCTTGCAACCAAATCGGTGCATAAGTCTACTGTTTTTTTCACAGATCGTTTACGTGAACCAAACAATAAATCAAATGCACTACCTTTAATGGCAGTAATAGGATGAACGCAAGCGCGGGTGTGTCAGCGACACTGACCAGTGTCTACGACCACAGACACACGTCTTTGAAAGTTGCCCCCGTGTTTGAGTCGCACAATTACACCTAGTATACTGAATGGGAAACAAAGCAAAGTACTTCACAATTGTGATGGGGACTGCAATACCTGTTATGACCATATGATTGATATTATTTTAGGAGATATCTGCAACATTGCAAGTCATTTGAGATTATGTGATTGTTTCTATTTTGTTACGCAGAATGATACCACCATCAAGCAAGAGCTTTCTGGTCAACAACCTAGCAGCGGGAAGCCAGTATGATCTGTGTGTACTCGCTATCT
Source organism: Hippichthys cyanospilos (assembly GCF_059441005.1). Lineage (NCBI taxonomy): Eukaryota > Metazoa > Chordata > Actinopteri > Syngnathiformes > Syngnathidae > Hippichthys > Hippichthys cyanospilos. Next base: position 17,719,072 of record NC_142382.1, read on the forward strand.
ATGATGACATCATCACCTCCCTGACAGCAACCCGCGTGGTAGGATGTGTGCAGTTCACCACCGAGTCAGAGTACATGAAGTGCCATTTTATGCAGTCCCAGTTCCTTGGTGGGACTATGATCATCATCATCGGTGGGATTATAGTGGCTTCGGTGCTCATATTCATCATCATCTTGATGATACGGTACAAGGTGGGTCTGTCTGTTTTTCTCCATCTGTTTATCTTGAAGTTAAAAGATTCACATTAATTTATCCTGTCCTTAGGCCTGAAATTTTCAACTGAGCAGTATTGTGTTTTTGTTTTTGTTTTTTAAAAAAATACATTTTATGTTTACATAGTTACAAAATAACCCAACAAAACCAACCACACAGATCATGACAGTTGTTGATGTTAATCGTCAACCTGAATAAATGCCATAAATATGGGACGAAAAATCTCAGTATTCCACGTCGTAACATGAAAAAAACTTAACTCAGGGACGCCGAGCTAGCTTAGTTTTATATTATGCACCGTATTTTTCGGACTTTAAGGTCATGTGACTTATACTCCGGAGCGACTTATTTGTAAAAATAACACATTGTTAAACAGTATTATATATAGCGTTAGAGTTTCGGTTTCGATTCTAGTCTGATGTCTTCTCACTCTAGTCTCCTGTTTTCTCAGTGTCGTTTAGTTGATTGTGTCCATCTGTGTTCGTCAACACCATCTGTTGTGTGAACCAATCAGCTCCCTACACCACTTAAGCCTTGTCCAGGTGTTCATCATTGTCTTGTTGATTTTATTTGTTTATAGTTCCCTTTTTCCTCTTCAGTCGTTGTCTGTGCCACCTTTGAATTCATTCTTGGTTTTGTAGTTTATCATTTTATTAACTTATATGCAGTTTGAAGAAATTCCCTGACTCCCATCTTCTTGGCACTTGGATCCTCAATCTGAGATCCATGCAAATCTGCAACAAATGTAGTGCAATATGCAGTCAAAAACTAATCGATCAACAGAAAGAAAGTTTGGAGTGAGCGAGAAACTTGTAAAGTGAGTGGCGATAAGCAGAATTCACTTTTACTAAAATGAACAAAACGGGGGGAAAAAAAGCTAATTGTGGGCTAACAACAGTGGAACGAGTTAGCACATGGTTGCTTCTTCATCGTGTTGCCTGGAGATCAGTTGCATCTTCATGACCTGGTAGTTGCTGGAGTTATTATGAATTACTTTGTGGGAGGATTCTATCGCTTTATGCAACGCTAGTGTCTCTTAATCAGCCCCAAAAAATGACAGGAGACTTCTGTAACCTCTGAAAAGTGATCATTTCAACATCAGCAGTAACCAACTAAAAGTAGCGCAAGTGAGAAGGGGTGAACAAAAATGGCATTGAAAACAAATCATATCCTGCAGCTTGCTAGCTGCAAGTAGTGAGCTATGCAGCCAGAAATGGTAATCGAGCAGCAGAAGGAAAGTTTGGAGTGAGTGAGTAACTTGTAAAGGACTGGTGAAAAGCTGAGTATACACTTATATAGACTAGCAACTTGATGGCCACAGCTACAGAAACAAGTTTACACATGGGTGCTTGAACAACGTGCTGCCTGCACACACACTGCCTGCCTGCAGTCTCATGTAGGAACAACAAATGTTCTAAAAACTGCCAGGAGAAATCCAAGGCAAGGTCGACAGTCTTTGTGGGTTCTTTGAAAAGCATGTAGTTGAGCATATCATGACACCTGATCATTTTAACATGGACATGCAAAGGTGGGCCGTCAGGGCCAGCAAGGCCTTCTATGCTGGCCCAATATAACCTGACACTATCATAACTATTGTCCGGATATTTTTGTTTGCCCTCCGAAAGGGCGAGGCAGGAAGCACACGGGGGATATAACTCGTGTTTATCTTTTATTAATGAAGATACACAGGTCATAAAAACTGAATAGGGGAAAATCAAAACAATGTCACATTAACACAGTACTTAATAAACTAACAAAATACCTATGTATACAAAAAAAAAAAACAATTTACCTCTGCTCGCGCTGCAATTGCGCAAATAACAAATGCGGTACTAAACGGACGATCGCGTATTTGAGTATCGTTAGCTTGCATCGAGCAATTAATAAAAGCATTTTAATCGTCACCTACCAACGGGCTGTGTGCTCCTGCTTGATGGTTCAGTGACGGCGAGTGACAAATGACAGATGTTGAACACCTGTCACTTGTAACCTCCGCCACGCAGGTGCACATCATCACCACGCTGGTGGGTGGAAGTAACTAAATACATGTCTTTCAATGTTTGTTTGTTTTTTTTTACATAAAGCACTTTGAGAAATGATTCCTTCAGTCCATAATTCAAATGTCTTTACAACTATAATAAACTAAAAGTATAATAACTATAATAAAAGTCATTTTCATTTTAAATTTACTTTTACTATACAGTGTATGTATTTTATTTATAAAATTATTTTCGTGTCATATTATATCCAAGGACGAAAACCAATCCCCCTTGGTTGCTGTTGCCATGAATGAGAAATGGTAGATAGACCAAAAAACTATGAATTTACGGCTTACACAGTGTCCGGATGGCTTCTTTAGAGCATGCAAAGCTCTGCTTGTGATAAATAGCATGTGGTTGAAAGTCATGCCACAATTCAAAAATAAATTATTAATTTATTAATTATTAGTTCTCAACTTCATATCTGGTATCATTCCTAGATTCTTTGTGTACCTCAGAAGAATCCAATTTGCTGTCTATTTGGGATGAAGGGAACAATATTGTAAAGTTTGATAAATAGCTGGTGGTCAAATTTTTGTGTTTCGTTCTGTATTTCCAGTTTGTCCCAAATCCCCAGTTAATTTTAAAGGACAGACAGTTTGGGAACAAATGTGATATCAAATCTTTGATAGGGCCATGCCTTGTCCCACCAAGTGATATACTATTACTACTACTACTACTACTATATAAGATTCCAATTTGCTGTCTATTTGGGATGAAGGGAACAATATTGTAAAGTTTGATAAATAGCTGGTGGTCAAATTTTTGTGTTTCGTTCTGTATTTCCAGTTTGTCCCAAATCCCCAGTTAATTTTAAAGGACAGACAGTTTGGGAACAAATGTGATATCAAATCTTTGATAGGGCCATGCCTTGTCCCACCAAGTGATATACCAGATCATTGTTGTCGTTGCTAAAATGGAGTATTCTGATGAAGGTCAAGTGTAAATGGGCCAAAGCCTGGATCGAGCAAGCAAGGTGGAATTTCTCAAGCATGTATTGCAGTGTGATTCATTCTGGGGAAAGTTCTTGTTTTATGACATATGAAGCCTTGCTGTCTTGTGAAGTGGTTTCTGTGTCATCATGATTAATGAACAGAAAAGGAACATCTGTACAAATAGTTTTTCCATGACACATACATTTCCATTGAGCCGCAAGTGACTCTCTCATAGATATAATACAATAAATACTGTGATAATGTCACTGGTGCAACTCCATGTTACTCATTTAGACTGAAATAAATCAATGTATTTGAATTTACCATTTATGCAGTGCTTCATTTTGCCTGCATCCCTGCCTCTACGACACATAATTTTTGCCATAAGATGCATACTTTCAAATCAACGTGCATCCTCTGGACACAACGTTTTTTTGTTGGGGTATTGCGAAACAACTTGGTTCACACCAGACAATTTTAGCCAACAGCGGGAACCTGCTCTGCTCTGCGACTTGTAATCTTTGGCTGCCTTAGCCAATCATGTTCTCGCGTTTACCTTCTGGTGTGTTGGCTTGAGTTACCACTGTAAATTACCACAGCTATGCTTATGCTACTTTCACGCAGCGTTTTTGTTTTAGGTAGGACGCTAGCAGTATAGCGAGCTAAAGTGTGGGTCAAGAAGGCAAACCAATTGAACCCCCACTCCAAATCAATCATCTTTCAAAATATTGTTGTACATTGATACTATAAACAACACTGTTTATATAATCTACAAAACTGCAATTTACCTAAAGATTTTGAATTTGTACATTTTAGAACTGTCATTCCAATACCTTGATATTTTTTTTCAAGGTTATATTAATGTCAGGTTCTGATAGCGCCCCATGCCTACTCACAAACATTCAAAATAATTAAATATGTTACAATTCTGACAGATATGCTTTGCACATCCAATTTAGAAGCTCACTTGAATTTTTTTATTTTCTTCTCTCGTTTGTCATAAATGCACAGTGAAATATTATTTTTTATTTGGGCAATACAAATCTTATAATGTAAAAGTTATAAAATTTATAGCTAACTTAAAGTAGTAAGTAGCTGTTGTCCACGTGTTATTTTTGAGGGAAAGAGAATGTTTCTTACAAAGCAAACCAAGTATATGTAAAAAAAAAAAAAGACATTTTCCTTTTTTATTCTGTCTTGCAAAGCAGACTGAATTTTTGTGATGATTCTTTGCACGTCAATAGATTGAAGCAGACATCATTTTTGATTGAATTGAATCATTCTGGGTAATCATGGAACAAAGATTCACTCTCTTTATTTTGTCCTTTTCATCGTGCAATTTTTGGGACTCCATGCATTTATGTCGGGGCTGATAGGTTTTCAGGATTGGGAGTCCCGGGGACCCAACACTTTCCTGAGGTAAAACGAGCACTATTATGTATTTGAATTGACTATACAACTATAAATAAAAATAATACCAATTAAAAACATCTGGATTCAGATTTAAAAAATAAAGTTGAGTATATTGTCGTGCTGTTACCGTCCACGTGTGATGGCGAAGCGTGGGTGAACAGAGTCACACGACAAAAGTTCCTCCTTTGTGCACTTTACTTGCCTCCAATACGCACACAAGTTACAATCACGAGTGGACGTTCTTTAAGTTATACTCTACGTTGTTCTTGGCCTCTAGCTCGGGCACAGACAGCGCTTAGCCGTATCCGTGCAGTGAGCCGTGAGTACCAAACAACTATGGCGTTATATTTGTGCCACAATTACGCACGCGCGGAAAAAAAAATTGAGCGGAGAAAATCAAACTGAGCGAGCGAAAACAGATTTTGAGAGCAAGAAAAAAACTATTGAGCGCGTAATGATAAGAGTTTGAGCGCGCGCCGATGGAGTTTGAACACAGAAAAAGAAATTGCTCGCTCAAAATTCCTTTTTGCTCGCTCGCAATAGCATTCTCCCGCTCAACATCTCGCTCTCGCTCGCGATACTCCTCCCTCCCTCGCTCAACATCGCGTTTGCTCAACATCGAGCTCTCGCTCGCTCGAGTCGTCCTCTGCGCTCGCTCAGTTCTGTTCACGCGTTACGTTTGTGCCACAAAACCAGCCAATCAGAGCTTGTAAAAGCACATTGATTGACAGCTTTGTATCCAATGAGATTGCTTGTTGTGTTCACCCGGAACGAGCAAACGAGAGTGCGTCACATCGACGTAGGCGGGAGGGGTGGGCTTATATTATTAAAGTACAAAAACTAACAAGGTATTTCTGTCAAATGATACAATACAGTAATAATAATAATATTAAAAGTAATTCTCCAGCCCAAGTCCGTGTTGACGCACACTCGTTTGCCCTTTTCGGGTGAACACAGGGCAAACGAGAGTGCGTCAACGGATAGCGTACAAGCAATCTCATTGGATACTAAGCTGTGTCAATCAAAGTGCTTTTACAAGCTCTGATTGGCTGGTTTTGTGGCACAAACGTAACGCGTGAACAGAACTGAGCGAGCGCAGAGGACGACTCGAGCGAGCGAGAGCTCGATGTTGAGCAAACGCGATGTTGAGCGAGGGAGAGAGGAGTATCGCGAGCGAGAGCGAGATGTTGAGCGAGAGAGGGCTATCCCGAGCGAGCAAAGAGGAATTTTGAGCGAGCAATTTCTTTTTCTGTGTTCAAACTCCATCGGCGCGCGCTCAAACTCTTATCATTACGCGCTCAATAGTTTTTTTCTTGCTCTCAAAATCTGTTTTCGCTCGCTCAGTTTGATTTTCTCCGCTCAATTTTTTTTTCCGCGCGTGCGTAATTGTGGCACAAATATAACGCCATAAACAACAACCATAGAACAACAACTCGTCTCGCGATGACAACCGCTAACTGGATACGAATGTTGCATTCAATGACCAAACTTGGCTCGGAAAACTAAATCAAGAAATTGTTACACAACTATAGATCGTCAACATACTGATTTACAATATTCAATGAAATAGTTTTCAGTGTTGGAAACTTGAAACGTATTTCCTAACTCACTAGAACCGGATCGAATGTTCAAATTCCAAGATTTTGTTGTTCTCCAGTCATTATGAGCTAGCCTATTAATGTTTTTCCTTCTCTGGGAGACTGACAGACACCTCACAGGTCCCAGCACTGCGAAAATTGTTCATTATATAATGTGTAGCAATATCTGAAAAACGTCTGTAAATAATTTGATTTTCATACAAAACAATCACTTTTGTACCATTGCATTAACCACAAATCATCTAACTACAATTTCATGTGGAAACTGAATTAAGACTCATGGACTGAACTTTTTTGTGAACAAATCTTCAAGGGTTCAGAGGGCGTCATCCGCCCATCTCTCCAAAAAAGTAACTTAATTGAACAAGAAGAAAAAAGGGAAACAAGGTACTTGGATATCCAGACAAATAACATTTTTAAAAAAAAGTTAAAGGTATCAAAAACAAGATTAGATGTCTAAAGGGCAGAGAGAACAAACAGTGACCCACAATGAATGAACAAGAACTGAATGAAAAATGAGCAGCACCTGGACAAGACAAAAGTTCCTGAGGGAGCTGATTGGTTGGCACAAGGAACCAGGTTGACTAGCACAGACAAACACTTTGTCAAACTGAACAACACTTTGACAAGGACAAAAATACATGGCCAAAATAAAACCCAAACAACACTAGCTCAAACAGGCAATATGACATATCCTGAAATTGTATTGCTTGTTTTTTATTTGTGACTGATCGTGTCATTACCTCTTAGAAGTGGAGTTAAGCAATCTTGTTTAAGTCTGTAATTCTATGAAGTTGATTCTTTTATCTTTTTTCTTTAATCTGGGCTTTCCATATTTTGGACATACCCACAGTGCATAAAATGATTGAATGTACAAACAACCAAGAGGTGTTCGTCACTAAATCAGAGCAGCTTTTTTTTTTTTCTCCAAAGACTTATGTTTGGCTTTAAAAGCAATGCACAAAGAGTTGCAGCATGTAGTCAGGTGGTCAAGATCTGTGGACCCTTTCGGCTTGCAATGACTTTTTCTTGTGGTTGGTCAGGACGTTCCCGGTTTGATGGTAGTGGTGAGATTTCAGGTCAATGTACACTGTGGGTGTAGCTATGTCAATCTTGGCATACTACAAAGTTTTGCCATTTAAAAAAAAAAAAAAAGATAATGAGTTTTTGCGAGAATTTCCTAAGCCAGAGACGTGTGCGACACCAGAAGCTCTTTTCCCTTTCTATACATAACAGAAAATTACGCTTACAGTAATAAGTGAAAGTGGTTAGCATGACTGAGGTGTGTTTAACAACTGCACCATACTTATACAGTGGGAAAAAGCAGGAATAGAGGATGATTGTATTTAAATAAGAAAAATATATTCAGGACAATCGATTACATTTGGATGTGAATCATATCTCTTTTTTTTTTAATTTGTTTGTTATTTTTTTCAATAAATGCATGGCTGTAACAGATTGTAGGACTAAAGTAAAAACATAAACTCAAGTGACCTGTATTGGGGAGCCAAATGATCATCCATCACATTTATAAGGGTTGTCTAGTGATTTGAACATGGCACTGAACTATGCCAAATCCTCATGAAATAACTTTGTTTTGTTGTTCATCCTGTTTGTGTCAATTAACACTTTTGCGAAATGCTGTCAGTTTTACCACTTGTGTTTTAAGTACAATGTTGAACAAATGAATACAGAGCAGTTCTACATGATAATAGTCTCTTTGTCCTGAGTTATTTCCTCAGGGAAGTAATAAATGTGGGAAGTTGGCTGTAAAGACAAATTAAATACTTTTGCAGTGTGTGCATTTTTTCTTTCCTTCTCAAAGAAAGGAACAATTCTTACAACTAAGTGAGGAAGGGTGGGCATGGCTATCTTGGGCAAGAATTAGGATAACAAAGTCGGATGATAATAACTGGAACTTACATAAATCTTCACGTGTTCGAGACAGCAACCTTCACACAGCAAACCTTTTTTTTTTCATTGCAAACTGCGCAACTATTCTCACAGCAAAGTGTTTTTCACATAGCAAGCAAAATAGAAGAAATAGTGATTATATATTTGCTACAATTGATTGTAACAAATATATAATCACTATTTTTTCAATGATTCTGACAATAATCAATGAGTCCAATCAGTGTATGATTGAGAAATATACTCACTATTAATAGGTATGTTTTGTCCCACAGGTCTGTAACCCAGGTGATGGGGTTAAAGGCATGTCAATGTCGATGACCAACGTTCACTCTCAGACAAACGGGCAGCAGTCGCAAAGGTGCAGCGTGACTCCCAGCACCTCCAAGCACGGTTCAGTCGGATTTGAGGACCTGTCAGGAGGCTCAAAGAAGAGGAGCGTAGCAGGAGGAGGGAAAGATGTGACCACTCTTTCATCCAATTCTTCCCTGCCAGACTGCTCAACAGACACATCTGTTCTTAGTCAGCATTGGACAACAGTTGGAGCTGAAGAACAGGTGAAAGCGGGTGAGGAGAGAGCACGAGCCAGCGTCTCCTCTCCCGCCTCCAGCAGCTCATTAAGCAGGCCAAAACGTAAGCCCGCTACGAGTAAACCAGGCTCCACTTGCTCAAACACCTCAGCTGCCCTGGAGATTCTCCCTAGTGCGTCCCCTCGCCCTATTTCTTCTTCTGCCTCGACCACCTCTTCCACCCTCCCCCCTCTTTCTACTCCTCTGGATACCCTCAACACCAACCGCAACAATTCCACCTCACTTAACCAAGGTCAGCCTCCTCCCATCGCTAGTCCTATAACACTTCCCCCCATCCGCTATCGAGAAACACCAATTCTGCGCCGCGCTCCTCGCGCCCACACCTCCTCCACTGCCAAGTACCAGACTCTCCCTGCTGAGGAGGGAGGAAGGAGCAGGCAGAGGAGGAGGTACTCCCTCAGTGAAGGAGGCTCAAAGACTCTCTCAAGCCATCGAGGGAGTGCAGGAGCACCAAAATTAGGACGTATAGTGCGGGACAAAAGGAGTCAATCAATGAGTGGAATGGTCTTCTCCAAAGAGGGAGAGGGGGACGCTGATAGAGGGTGCTGTGATTCGGACTGGATCTTGGAAAGCACGGTTTAAATTTAAACCTGACAACAAAATACACATTATCTATTGATGTTGATTTTTGGGTGTGAGTTGTGTTTGTCTGTACGAGTGAAGGGTAAATTGAGGCAGCAACAGGAAGCTTCTCCTGGGGTGTGAATATTTGTGTTCAGTTTTGTATGTGAGCACGGAGCACGGAATGTGACAAAGGGGCGTCTTCTTTTCAAGGCATTATTTTTTTTGTCAAGGTCTCACAGAGATTTGTTCTCAGAATTTTTGTTTCCACTTTGACAGTTTCGTATCTGTTGCAAAGTCTATCATCGAGCAAGTGGATATCTTGCCTTGTCTTGTGTCCTCAACTAGTCCTGTTGGTTTCACTTTATAGCACAAAAGAATCAAGGCAATGGGCTCGGCACATAATGTGCACTTGTTCTGCGAATAACACAAAAATGGAATTCTCACTGGGAAAAAAAGAGAATTAAAAAAAAATATTTAACTTCACTGTCCACCGTTCGTTCTGAAGTCACACTTGACAGCAAGTGTGTGGCGACACAGTGGCAAGAGATAGCAGTCGGTGCCTTCTTTTGCACAAAAAGACTCTTACTGGAAGTAGCTCTCGGACAGAGGAAGACGACAATTTTCACACAGCCTTTCTTACCTGCAGAGGTGTTTAATGGCAAATAGACTGAATATCAAAGGGAGACTTTATGGACCTCTTATGAAATTGTTATTTTTTAAAGGGAAGAACATAGAAGAAAAAAAAAAAAAGCTTTTCGCTGACATTGGTATACTTCAGCCTGGGTTTGGTCACATTTACCCGGAAAGCTCATGTACAGAAAAAGACAACATGTACTGTGTTGCTATGTTGTGTAAAATAAAATTTTAAAAAAATGATTGAACCAAAATCTTCTGTCATGGTTTGAACAAAGTAAGTTATTATGAATTAAAGTACAGTATACTGCGTGTTTCCACTTAACACTTCCAAGACACTTATACAAAGCGATTGTAATGTGTTTGGACATTCAAGGTATTGGCCGCTAAACTTTTAGCTCCCTTATGTACAAAGTCCAGCTTGGAGCCTAATGTGGCCTGTGTTAGAATAATGTGTCGGTGTGCGTGTGTGTGTATATATATATATATATATATATATATATATATATATATATATATATATATATATATATATATATATATATATATATATATATATATTATACAAATTAAAAACTTACAATGTAAAAAAGAAAATTATTGTATTTTTGTGCATGGCAAGAGCAATGACAAAAAAAAATGATGTATGACAGAAGGCTTTCATCTAAAACGAAAGGAAAAGTGGACAAAACTGTAGTGAGTCCAGCAATGTCACTAAAAAAAAAACAGGAGGCAGAAGGTAGCAGAGATGAAGGTACTGATGTTTTCTTTGGGAGTGACCAAGAGGGATAGGGTCGGAAATGAATACATCAGAGGGACATCACATGTCAGAGTTTTGGGAGATAAAGCCAGAGAGGCCAGACTGAGATGGTTCGGACATGTCCAGAGAAGAGAATATATAGGTAGAAGGATGCTGAATTTGGAATTGGCAGGCAGGAGTGACACTTTGACACTTTTATGTTACTTTTAATAAAGTAACATGACAATGATATGATGGCAATTTAAATCATGTAAACTATAACACCTTCATCGCTACATCCCAACCATCAGACAAATCTTGACAGCCCTGACAAGAGCACCTGTCAGACCGCAGGAACCAATTGAAGAACTTTCTGATGTACGTGAGTTATTTGTTTCTCTTTTTTACACACACACAACTACACACGCAGACACATACACACACACGCATTCTAGGTCAGGAAGGTTCCACTAAGGTCTTCCTTATATAGCGATTTTCTACCTTAGACACTCAAAGCGCTTTACACTCACTAGTCATTTACTTCCTGATGACGCTGCATCAGGAGCAACTAGGAGGGTTTTGCCCAAGAACACTTCGACATGGTTATGAATGTCGGGAGATCGAACCCACAGCCTCGCAGCTGGGAGATGACCTCTCTACCACCGAGCCATACCGCTCCATGGTAGAGTTTTATCGTGTCAAATACATATACCAGGCATTTTTCTGGAGTTTGGGAGGAGAGCTGAGTGCAGAAAAAGACCCACGCAAGCACGGGTTGAACATGCAAACTCCACACAGGAAGTCTAGGTGTTGGAATTGACCTACTGGAATAAAGGAAGGAGGGAAAAAAGTTGGTAGGGCTATGGATGATGATAGTACAAGCACTCCTGGGTATTCTGGGGACGAGGACATCCAACAGATACCATTACAGAACTGGGCAATCCATTGCCAAAATGAGAAGTCCCTGACAGAATTTCTACATTTGGCGAGTGCCTCATCCTTTTGGCATATGCTTTATGTTGAAAAGCCTTAAAAAAGAAAAATGCATGGACCAAACACAATCTTGAGCAAAAAAAAAAAAAAAAGGGGGGGGGGGGGATCGAAGGTGAGCTTTTTGACAGAAAGTCACCGCTTTGTCAATGGATTGCCCATCTCTGATGAATCATATCACATCAATATGAAGCTAGCCAAGCTGAATATATATGAAATATGAAGCTGATATGGCTCCATCTTCATGCAGTGTGTTGCACCAAATGATGACGAGGGGTTGATGGACACTCTTTTGTACGTCATCCTGCTTTTTAGTCACTTAGCTTTTTAGTCAACGCCACTTTCTGGACAGAAGGGGGAACTTCTTTTTTTTTTTTTTCTTGTACGTCATCAGTCTGATTAGAATCAACAACGTAGTGTCTTGTCACTGGGTGTGAACCATGTGAAACATAAAAATTCTGAGCACTGGGAATTCAAAGTACCAAAATTTTAACCTGGCAGTATTTTTTTTTTTTTTTGTATTTAAATCAGGCCAGCTATTTGATGAGCTTGCTCATCTTGTCTCAGGTTTGAAAAATCACTTGATGTGAAATTTTCACATCTGTACATAAGCCTTTTTTGTGCAGATGACCTTTCACCTCAGCTCGGTGACGCAGTGAGTAGGACATCGCCCTCACACTTCAAGCGACCCGCGTTCGAATCAACCTCGCTCCAGCCTTCCTGTGTGGAGTTTGCATGTTCTCCCTGAGTCCGCGTGGGTTCTCTCTAGGCACTCCGGTTTCCTCACACATTCCAAAAGCATGCAGGAATTGGCCATACTAAATTGTCCTTAGGTGTGATTAGGTGCATGAATGCTTGTTCGTCTCTGTGTGCCCTGCAAGTTGCTGGCAACCAGTTGGCTGACAACCAGTTCAGGGTGTCCCCCGCTTACTGCCTGAAGCCAGCTGGTATAGGCACCAGCAAGCCTGCAACCCTTGTGAAGGTAAGCGGCAATAGAAAATGGATAGACCTTTCACCTAATACATTCTGGACTCCATTTTTTCTGACACATCCACTGTAAGTGACCTTGAAATTTGTGAGCAAACATAAAAAAAGGTGTGATTTATTGAAGTTAAAGGTTGTCTGTAAACCCTGGCATATGGAATATTAGCGCGTCCGCCCCACAGTTCGGCGCCACGAGTTCAATTCCAGTTGGCTTTGGCCTTCATATGTGTGGTTTGCATGTACTCCCCAACCTCGCATGGGTTCTCTCCGGGCACTCCAGCTTCCTCTCTCACTCCAAAAAACATGCATGGCAAGTGGAATGGACACTCTAACTTGGCCTTAGGTGTGATTGGGTGTGTAAATGGTTGTTTGTCCCTCTGTGCCCTGCGATTGGCTGGCAACTGATTCCAGGTGTCCCTCACATATGCCCAAAGGCACCAGTAATGCTGCAACCCTTGTGAGGATAAACAGCTCTAGAAAATGGATGAATGGATGTTCGAATGTCATAAAAATCCGTTTGGAAAAAGTCATATACTTACATGAAATTACCTTTTTATAGAAAATGTGTCATTTCCAGAGATGTGTGCACTACACTGTCCAACATGTTTCACTTTGGAAAATAACATGCTGTTTTTTTTTCTGTTAAAAATAAATGCATTAATAACAAAAGGGTGAAAAAAAAGGGGGGGTGCTCCTGCCATCCAGTGTGGTGCCCAATCTTCCTTGTGCCACATAGAGGTGAAACACATTTGATGGAAATGAAAGCAATGTATAAATAAATAAATAAAAAGATTCAATATCTAAAACCACTGTGCCATAACAATTAATAGCTGTCAGTACTATAGTCTGTTGTGTCGTCCAGAGTGTGTGCAAGACATGCATTTGCATGTCATGCATTAAAGATTTGACTGGGTGGAAAAATGTGCAGTTCAAAAAATCCACCTTTCCTGACTTAGTACAGGAAAGTAGCACAGGAGGGCTCCAGAAAAGGCTGCAGTGCCAAATGACCATTTCTGACTCTATACTTCAGGCCATTCGTTGGCCATGTAGGCACATTATGTCTGGTGATGTGATGTTCTATGTGACACGAGTTTATTTAAAGAGCAGTTCATCCCCATTCAAACTGTGTTTTTGAATTAACATAATTCCCCTAATATAAGATGCTCCTGTGTCCAAGATGTACCCTTAATTTTGGGGTCAAATTCTGGTATTTTCTATGATAGTTTGTCTAAAACGCACCAACACTTTGGCAAAAGTGCCAAAACTATAGCAAAAGAGAATAAATCTCATCTTCCTAAACACTTCATATTTTCTTGTGTTCATAGCTTTAAGTTATGTATTTGTTCCACTTTAGGTATGTATCAGATTTCCCACATTGTGAGCGGTCAACGAATGCCTCACCAATGTTAATTTTGAATGCGCTTCAAGATGTTTTTGCTTTTCCTCGCGACACGTTTTGTGTTTCTTTTACCATAAATACCCAAAATTGAGCAGCATCCATGTTTCACCAACTTAATGATTGTGTGCCAAAAGACCACTTTTAATAAACAAGTCAAATCGATAACATTTCCGTGATCTCCAACCGGTACACTCTTAATTGAATCAGTTGGAGAGTTCATTAACTTTTTCCTTGTGGTTTTAGCAATGTTCCTGTGTGTGAACAAGGATGGACTCAGATGTTGGTTCAATCTGCTTACTTTTTTTTAAATGAAAATAATGCCAAAAGAAGCTCACCTAACACAAACTGCTGTTACCTCCAACAGCTGACTGACGTTTGCTCTATAGCTCGTCCTATTACAGTAATTATTTAAGTGAGAATAGGGCCAGTATAAAAATGCATATCTGTGCATCAAAACTTATTTGGCTGGCAGGTCAATCTTCCCTGAAATGTTGTCGGGGGAAAAAAAAAAAAATCAAATTTTTGAGTTACTGTTTATGGGATGCACCTATATTTTTGGCCATCAATTTGGGGATAAAAAAAAAGAGTATCTCATATTTGGGGAATTACCGTACTCTTCCCAAGTTTTCCTCCTTCAGCTATCTGCTACTAAGATGGCGGCGAAACATGGCGGGCTCCTGTCTGCGTGGCACACCCCGACAATTGTTGATGTGATAGATCACATTTGTTGGTATTTTTGTCCAAATTTATAGTGGGTTTCTAAAATTAATATTTGCTCGTCACTAAATATTACTGATTGTCCTTTCGAATTATATAAATTGCTGGTACATTTTTCATTTGTCTCAGTTTTTATTTCAAGACTAAAACATTGTTTTTAAAATAAGGCTTAAATAAGGCTTTTGAACTGGTCTTTTCAGTGAACGGTTGATGAAAAAGCGGTTCCCTTTAAAGAGACAAAGATCTCACAACCAATTATAATCATCATATCAAGTCATCTTTCGTCAATGTTTTGAGTCAATGAAATTGTTAACACTTTCACTAAGAACTAAACCTTTGCATATGGAAATATTTTTGAAGTTAAGAAAGTGGATGATTGTGGTTTTAACTGTCTTCACAGGTCTTGGATTAAAATGGATCTACATAAGTGAATACAAATTAAAACAAGAGCAAATATCAATGTAAAACACTATTCCAAGCATGTTACAAAACATTTTGTGGCCCCTCACTTGGTTGGCGTGGCATCAAAGTGCCTGAAAAAAGATGCCAATCCTTACTTTATCACAATTATACTTCACATGGCAAAACCAAATCCTTTTCCCTTGAGTCATCCGTGCCCCCTCTGGCATCGCCTCGCACCCCCCCAGGTGGGCCCGGCCCACTATTTGAGAAACACTGGCTTAGACAAACTTTTAACCTGTATAAATGCTGTCATAAAAAATGTTGACAGTTGTTGAAAGTTGGTTTATATTTCTTTTTCTTTTAGTGAATGTTAAAAGGATACCGTTTGAGGTATATAAGTTTTATAAATAATAATCTTATTTATGGTTGCCATGGCTAGTGGGGGGTGAGACGTGTTCTCTCTTTCCTAGGAGGCTTTGCAAAATATAATAAGTATTGCTACCTATTGTATATATAGGCTCAAATCAGAGATCTGTCTTTCGTATTAAATGTCCTAATTAAACAAAATTGTGTTCAGTCATGTAGGCCACATTAAACTCCAGATTCTTCTTTGATTAGAACCACAACTGCAACAAATAACACCCGTTTAACTTCTCTCCCTACTTTCAAATTCCATCAGGTGATAGTGCCAACAGATATCAACAGATTATATAAACAACAAACTAGAGTTACGCTTGAGATAGCAGAGTTAACAAATTGCCTTGACAATGTTGTTTTTCTTTAGTTTGTGTTACAATTGAAAGGCTTTGACTATACAGCCATCCTTTCTATACTTGGAGCAGAAAGACTGCAAACGCACGCACACACACACACGCACGCACACACACACACACACACACACACATGACCTTCCCATGCCTTCCTTTAGCTGCAAATGCTCAATGTTAAGAGGCTTTGCAGAAGCACCTCATCTCAGTGTCAGGCTGTCTTGAATCTCCATTTCTCACATTTTACCTATCAGTATTTTACATTAATGAAAGATTTACCATCAGATTTGGTACCCCTGACCCCCAGGACTTTATTTCATCCAAATGTTGTCATGCACTCAGATAGAGGTTAGGCTCTGACATGAAGCTCAAAGAGGAATTTCGGATCAATTCACTACACACATTCAATGAAAGCCTGGTACAAACAGGGACAGGGGCCTGAGACAAACAGCAAATGTTGACTATACTGTTTGATGACACTAGATTGAATGATGATCTAAGAGGAGTGCAGTTTGAACATTAATGTTCACATGTTGAGAAGATTACTGACTCATGAGTGCAGTGATGTGACCCACATTCTGGTGAGTTAGACTACCTTAACACAAAGCAGTTTATTTAAGTACACAAGGGGTATACATTTTCATAAAAAATAAAGGCAGTACTGTATACCTTACATTTAATTTCTAAATGCTATATAAATAGTATACTTGGCCTATATTGAAAAGTATACAGTAAAATCTAAGATTGAGTACCTTAATCATGTGTAAAGTTAAAGAACAGTTGTTAATTGTGTAAAGTACATGAAAAAAATGTAAGACTACTTCTATGACATAAACATAAGACTGCATAAATAAAATAAAAGCAGGGGGAGCCTAATCGGCCATCTGGGACATTTGTAGCTGGATATGCCATGAGTCCTTGGAAAGAGTGGCGATGGTGTGTTTGTCGATCTTGTCCATAGAGGATGTGGAAGACATCTATATTATTGGATTTTTGGAGTCATCCTTATTGGAGATGGCGGATTTCAAATGTATCGGAAGACAGGCGCAGCCAGATCAGAGAAACGGCTGCAGGTCTGCTTTGAAGGAATTGGGCAATAAATGCTCATTCATGCTGCGAGTAACCTGAACTGCAAACTGGATACTATGCTTTAATTCTTCAGCAAAATGGTTGCCATCATGGAGAGGTTAGAGGCATTGAAGGATTTTTTGGATAATTCAGCTCATTGAAGCCCATTCAGAGTTTCATGCTATGGACTCAAGGTCGATGAAACTATCAGCCTTCTCGCAAAATTTTAAATAGAAGTTCTGCGTTATTAATGGTCCGGTTGTTACACGCCCGTTTTCCTACGTCACCATCGAAGAGGTCCAAGACTTTCACGAACCCCCCTTAATTTAAGCTAGTCAGTGGTAGGTCCTCAATGCTTGATCCTCACACAATGATGTGCGATTAAGACACTCCCAGAAAGCAACTTTTGGGTGGAAGGAGCTAGGAACAATGATATTAGAAATGAAATGAGCACAATTTCTGAAAGCAAAGTGGTGTCGTGACAATCCTTCTGAATGGCTTCAACTCAGGTAATGAAAATCATTCTGTGCGTTACAAGTTATGTGATTGCAAATAAAAGGAATTGTCAAGTAAACTAAGCAAAGCAAAACATTGCCAACCTGAAATCGCTCTTGTCGGTGAGCACAGAGCCGCATGGCAGAAGTAGTGCTATTAGCAGAGATGAAGTCAGGAAAGCACAAGGCAAAAGTGGAAACGGATGTTGCCAGTAGAATTTGGATGACAGAGCCACGGACTTGGATAGTCTTAGAAGAAGAAAAAAACGTGTACCTAAAAGTTGTATGTACCTCAATCAAATTATTCTTCTTTTTTATTTTTTTTTATTTTAGTGAACATACACTGAATATATGATAAGCTGGTTCTGACGCTTTGGCACTGCATATTATGCCATTAGCAAATTGTTTTCCCCCATTTTAGATAATCAGAAATTATTACAAAGACAAAATGTATCTGTTTTCAATTTGAACTAGTTTTACGTTTAAGTAGTCCGAACACAACCTATTCACAAGAAGAAGTCAGTGACACATTATAATGTGCTGGTGCTTATTTGTGTGTGTGAGCGTGTGTGTGTGAGTATGTTTATTTAACCCTGCATACTGATGCATTATCGATTGTTAAGGTAATCATTGTTTTTAATGTTTTATCACCATCTACTTAATCAGATACCTCAAGGGGGGCTAATATCACACAATAAACAAAAATAATAATATTCATACATATTTTTTTTCTTTCTCTATTGTCTGGCCTTGACTAGTGTTGGCATAGCAACATTCCACTTCGTCTAAATTATAGTGCCGCGGCCAATCAACACAAGCAGTGACCCTGGAGAGGCGGCAATAACAAATCAGCTGCAGTTCGAGGGTGGATGAATGTGTCAGGGCGTCTATTGTGTTGCACACATATCACCGTTGCTTGTTGACCAGAGACCTTTGACTGAGACAGGCAGATCTATTACTCATTTGTCTAATCCTGAACATTTTCCTCCCTCGGTATCATCGGTTACCACCCTTATCTCTTTGAATCTGTCTAACAGACTTTTTCAGTATCACTGTTCTCACCGTTTTCAACTTAAGTATTCGTTTATCCCCTGGGAGTCTTTCAAAGATATTTATCAATCAATGGCAATGTTAATGTGGTTGCTACTCAAGTGCAACAATGTCTTTTTTTTTTTTTTTTTTACTTGACACTATTTGACGAAGATTGATAAGCCGAGTTTTGACGGACAGATGTGCATTTTCAATTGGCCTTATTCTTACTTCCAATAATAAGGTGTCATTTTTGTGCATTTGTTAAAACATCTATTCCTAATAATAGCAGCAGTTTGGACAGCATAAGGCCAAAAGCCTTTTGGTAATCCAGACTCCTGTAACATGCACCCTGCCCTATCAAAATGTGTGCACCAATTTCGCTCAGTCGTTCCATTTTGATGTAGGGAATATGGTGCTGAAGTCTCACGCCGAGTACAATTTTTAATCATTAAAGTTTTGAAATTGCTTGCAGTGTATTTGGTTGCACTGTCAGATCGGATACGTTTAATTTTAGTACAAGGGGCTGTGTCTGCAATAAACTTCAGTTGCTTGTACTGTGTCACTCTAGTGTTTAAGGAAATAAATGAACACTGCACTGGAAAAATCATCAGTAAACGACAAAATGTACGTGTACCCCTCTTTTGACTCTGGGTGTAATGGTCCTGCCAAATTTGTAAGTACCAGTTCTAATGGTTTAGTTTAGTAGCTCTCCTATCACAGTCTCTATTTCTACTCTGCACAAACTTGCCGTGAGTTCACACATCACAATGTGGAGGTTGGTTTGTTCTACCTTTAATTTCCATGCCTACCACAACAGACTGCAACCTCTGAACATCACGGTCGTTACAGTGCCCCAAAATCTCATGCCACGTTTGTAAATCATAACACCCATTTACTTGGTCCTCATCACATTCCTCATAGTCTTTTATAGCGTGCAAATAATAGTCTATTGCGCACGTGAATAGAACATTTTGTACCATCTTTGTGAATCAGAATGTCCTTGCCCTCCTTAAAGACCACTGTCGCTCCACTGGAAGTCACCGCTTTCACTGAGAAAATGTCTTGTGGATATGAAGGAATGTACAACAACTGTTTAATTAAGCGTTGTCTTGAGGTGTCGGCCTCTGCTGTCTTATCAGGCAGACTTCTGCATTGCCGCGATGCTCTGCAATGCCTTTGCTCCTCGTGCCGTCAGCCAGCTCGACACAGTGTACCTCGGCCTGGAACTGTTTTTCGAAGCACCTGAACTTGGCGAGGTCATTAACAATGTGTGAGGTTGCCCCGCAGTCGACCATCAGGCCTCTCATGTTGTCGCCACCTCGGCTTGACTGGTCGTGTTCTGCAGTGTCTCTCACCTTGAATACATAACCCACCTGGTCATCTGTTCTGGTTGCCTTCTCTGCAACCTTCTTTGCATTGTCTTGCCGCCGTTGGCAGGTTGCGGTGTGTGGGGCTCTTGCAGTGTAAAAACCACAACTTTCGTTAGCAGGTGCGGGCCATGTGTCCGTCCCTTCAGGCAGAACCTGTAGCATGCCAGATCTGCTGTTGCCTGTACAGCTCAAGTCTCACCACCACATTCATCTCGACTTGCTTTGGTGGGCCTTGCTGCTCGCTGTGCTCGGGCAGTCATCACGTTGTCCTCTGTGACTGTAGCACGCATTTTCTCTGTGTCCTTGTAGCTTCTCAGTTTTGTCTTGAAATCAGCAAACGCAACTGTGTCATCTGTTTGCGTGATATGAATTGCAAAGGGCTTAAATGCTTCGGGGAACCCCTTCAAGACTTCAAGTTCATTTTGCCTTAAATACCCAAAGTTGTGCTCATCCGTGTTCCTTGTATAATTGTTTGTATATGCCAGACCACAATTAATAAACAAGTCAAATGAAATATCTTTATGTGTTGTCTAAAAAGAGAACACAGCCTTGCCACTCTTGATTGAATCAGCTGGAGATTTAACTTTTACATGATTCTCTCGGTTTTAATAATATTCCTCAGTTTGAACAAGGATGGACTCGAATGTTGGTTCAGTCTGCTTGCTTCTTTTTTTGAAAATAATGCCATATTAACCTCATCTTACACGAACTGGTGCTAGCTGCAACAGGCACTGGCTGCTAACAGTCAACTGACTTCAGTTCTTCATCTTGTATCGTTACCGTCATTCTTGTAGGAATATGAAGATGCACATCTGTATGTCAAAACTCCTTTTACATAAAGCTATCAGATCAATCTTCTTTTAAGTTAACATTTACAGGACGTAGCCATACTTTTTTTAGCCTTCATTTTTGGGAGAAAACATGTGTCTTATATTTGGGGACTTATGATAGTTGAACAGGAAATAGACCGATTTTGAACAAAAGTGAGAACTTATGTATTGTACAGAGCTGACAAAGTTGCGCAGAAAAGAGTTCTGCAGGGACACGAGATGAATGTGCTTGCAACAGTGGTCAGGTCATATTGCTTACAAACAGATTTAAAGGATGTTGTTACTGTCTGAGGCCCATGTGACTTTGATCTGGATTAGAGCCAAAGGGCAATTGACAGACTCACTAATCCAATGGGGAGGGGTACGGGGGCAACAATCCAAGATTTAACAGTCGCTAATTGGCCTATCAGCCCAAAGCCTGAGTTGGGCGGTTTAACAAGTGTGTGTATGTGTGTGTGTGTGTGTGTGGGGGGGGGGGGGGGGGGGGGTTGGGGGGTGTCTTTGCTGTGTTGTGTGTGTGTGTGTGTGTGTGTGTGAGCAGGTGTATCCTTTTTAGTTCTTCTGATGCTGAAAAACTTTCATACACCCCTCGTAAATAATATGTCAATTAGTGGCAGTCTGTGCATTTCACACTTAGGCCTACAGTGACTGGGCTACATAGGCTATTTTTCAGAGCATTTAAAGATCAATGAACCCGCATCAGCAATTAAAACTTATCACAGAACTTAGAATAAGTAATACTAATATCAAATTATTTGTCCACGACATTTTATGAAGTCCACCAAGAGTAGGCAAGCTTTAACTAGATTGTACACTAAATTACAAAGGGCAATTTAATAAATCAATCAATCAATCAAATTTTATTTGTACAGCCCTGAATCATCAAGTCTCAAAGGGCTTCACAGATGAAAAGAGGCCTTGTCGCTGCTAGAAGAGGGGAATTAAAAACTCAAAATCCCCAATTTGGGGAAATTCAGAAACCTTCAGAAGGGACCACAGGTGGGAGGATGCCCCTTCCAGGCCCACAGGTTGAAGTAGATGCTGCATGTGCCAAATACAGACAAATAGAAACACATTACAGACAAATACAGGTACACAATATAGATTAAAGAAAACATATTGTGCGACATAGTGCAATGATGACTTGACAACAGAAAAAGCCATTGGGTAGGAACCTTCCCACAGTCCAACCAAGTGGCCCGCAGACTGTCGATCTCTTAACCCGCGATGCGCAGGGCCAAATGGGGGCGGTCAAGTCAACCTTCACCATCTAGCTAGCCCCCTCTCCGAGCCTGGAGAAGGGGGCAGAAAAAAAAAAGAAGAAGAAGAAAGCTGCAGACAGGCCCAATTAACTAAATGCTTTTGCATATAAATGTGTTTTTAGTCGAGAGTCTTAAAATCTTCAGGTACAATGCCAGAGGAGAGTGACAGATTGATAATATTCAAGACAGATGACCCTACGACTGGGAGTAAGTCTTTAACGAGTTTGCCTGGAAGCGGGTCGAGCTTGCAGGTCGTCAGCTTTGCTGCATTAACCAGGTGTATAAGACACTCCAGGGATACTAAATCAAACCGGGACAGGGTAACCAGACTTTCTTGAACCTGATTGTCCGAACTAGCATCAACAATTACAGCCGAGGGGTAAGTGGCGCTGCCTTTTTTATTTCGTCCCTTATTAGCTGAATCCGCTGAGTAAAGAATTGCATGAAATTGTGTGCTGAATGGAGGGAACTATGATTAATCTGCTGCTGTTGCCTTAGCTGGGCTACCGTATCAAATAATTATTTTGGGTTATTTTTATTAAGACTAATCATTTTGGAAAAGTAATTTGTTTTTGCTAACCTAAGAGCCTCTTTATATTTCAGCAAGCTATCGCACCAGGCCTGACGCAAAACCTCGAGTTTAGTTGTTTGCCATTGACGCTCAAGTTGTCTACTTAACAATTTAAACGAACGGGTTTCATCCATAAAACACGGAGTGTGCTGCTTCGGACGAGTTTTGAGTTTCAAAGGCGCAATAGAGTTTAGGGAATTTAAAAGAACCGTATTAAAATCGTTTGTGAGCTTATCGACTGAACCAGTGAAAGATGGAAAGACAGTAGTTCAGAAAATGCAGCAGTGGTTGATGAGTTAATATCATGGCTCTTAATGCCTTGGTTGTGGACAATAAGACCACACTGAGCTAAGACTTCAAATTTTATAAGATAATGATCAGACATAGCGTTAGTGTATGGCAAAATTGTGACAGTTTGAGGCAGTTAGGCCACGGGTTAACATTAAATTTTAAGAGATTACCATTCCAGTGTTTCACTGCTTTTATTATTTGTGTAAAACCAAATGCATCAATTATTGCTTGAAATGCTACAGTAAGTGGCTTCAATGGGGAGTCCATATGAATATTGAAGTCACCCATAATTAATATATTATCTGTATGAGTTATTGAGTGAGCCATAAATTCAGGGAATTAATCTAAGAATCCAGAGTATGGACCGGGAGGACGGGAAATAACTACCACAAAGAATGGTGGTGAGGAGCTCGATCGCATAACGAGAGCCTTAAATGTCTTGAAGGTGTGATTAGTGCTAGTGCTAAGTTTACGATCAGATTCTGAAATTAAGGCGACACCCCCCCCCCCCTTTTTTTTTACAAGGACGGGAAACATGTGAGCCCACAAAGTTTGGGGGTGAGGCCTCATTTAATGATAAAAATTCATTTGGTTTTAGCCAGGTTTCGCAGAGACCAAGTACTTCAAGATTGTGATCTGTAATAAGATCATTTACAAGAAGGGCTTTTGAGGGGAGTAACCTAATCTTTATGAAGCCGAATTTAAACTGGGAAATTTTTCCTGGACTATTCTGAGTCCTCGTGTTGCTAGTACTATACCAACAAGATTTTTATGGCTGGGGCTTGCTTTGTATTTTGAGTAATTAAAACCTCGCTGCAATCTTAGTAATTTAGGAATTCGATTGTTGACGGCTACAGCGCACGTATTAATATTCCGCCTAGGTACTATGTCACTAGCCCGACCGGTTAAGGAGGCACGGCTATTTTCCTTAATCAACACCACCTCAGGAGAAATCTTATCACTAGGGGATTCAGCATTAGGTATTGAAACAGTGTGTGGATTGCAGTGACTAAGTATGCTATGTGTGTTGTAGCAGTCCAGCCTAGTGCCAGTTAACTCTAGCCTTAACGACTCCACGCCCGTTCTAGCAGGATCGCTACTCGCCTGCGACCCGACATGCTCTAATGTGAGAAGTTATGGAAGGCTCAAACAGTAATCTATGTTTCTAGAAAGAGTGATGGCGCCTTCCCAGTTAGAGTAAAGGCCATCCATCTTTAGCAGGGTGGCTCAGCCCCTGAAAAAAGGCCAATTATCTACAAACTGGAAACCTTGCTCTCTATAGAAACTAGCCATCCACCGGCTAAGCGAGAATAATCTACTAAACCTCTCATCATTGCCTCTCGCAGGTAGAGGGGCAAAGACAATAACTCGATGCCAACTCATTTTTCTAGCGAGATTACAAGTCATAGCTATGTTCTTCTTTGTAACCTTAGACTCCCTCATTCTAGTATCGTTGGAGCCGAAATGTATCACTATGTCAGAGCAACTAGTGTTGTTTGCACTAAACTGGTGTCTAGGCCTCTTGCGTGTCAGCTCCCTAAGTTTAGCTTCAATGTTGGGTGCTCTGGCCCCAGGAATACACATTACGGTGGCTGGTGTTTTAAGCTTAATGTTACGGGTGATGGAGTCCCCTACTGTATAACTAATGTGCGGGAGCCAGTAGACTGAGATGGAGTGTGCCTAGCAAGGGGGCTAAAACGATTATGCATCTGAACAGGTTCACCGCGGCTAGGAAGGCTTCTTAGGGCTAATGCTAGCTGGATTAGCGGGTAGGCTATGACCCGCACTAGCCAACACTAGCGGCATTGAGGGAGGGCTACGGCCCGCACTGTCACTTTCAGATGTGTCCGTCTGATCTACAATCATCAAACTACTCTGCTCTAGCTGACGGACACGGCCCTCAAGGAGAGAAAGCCTCTCCATGAGAATAATGCAGGTGTTGCAAGTGACTGATGCGGTGGGGGTGCACAAAGCCATGCTTACCTTAGTACAGTTGAGCGAATACTTACGCTAGCAGAGCTGCACGAGATTGAGGACGAACGGAGCTAGGAGCTGTTCAGAGAATCTGCGAATCACTACCTAAAGAAGAATTGAAACAGTCCTCAAAAATGAAGAAAAAAAAAACACCAAACACAGGTCCAACGGGTGGTGGTGAAATAGAAAAAAGAAAAATATAGTTCGTTTCTCCAGCTAAGGCTAAAACAACGACAGCAGCAAAAAGGCCGGAACCGTAAGTCTCAGGTCAGTGTGATAGTCTTTGATTTATAATATTCAAGACAAATGACCCTAAGATCGTCTCTGGGAGTCTCAGCATTGTATCTCTGCTATTTGAAGACGATGTGGTGCTGTTGGCTTTTTCAGACCGTGACCTCCATTTCTCGTTGGAGTGGATCGCAGCCAAGAGTGAAGCGGCTGGGATGAAGATCAGCACCTCCAAATCTGAAACCATGGTCCTCGGTCGGAAAAGGGTGGAGTGCCCTCTCCGGGTCAGGGAAGAGGTCCTGCCTCAAGTGGATGAATTCAAGTGTTTTTGGTTCTTGTTCACGAGTGAGGTTAGGATAGAATGTCATGGTGAAGAGAGAGCTGAGTGGAAGGGCAAAGGTCTCTATTTACCGGTCGATCTATGATCCTGCCCTCACCTATGGTCACGAACTGTGGGTCGAAATGAATTTCCTCCACAAGGTGTCCGGGCTCTCCCTTAGCGATAGGGTGAGGGGCTCGGTCATCTGGGAGGGACTGAGCATCAAGCTGCTGCTCCTCCGCATTGTGAGGAGCCAATTGAAGTGGTTTGGGCATCTGGTTAGGATGCCTCCCAGACACATCCTTCGTGAGGTGTTCAGGGCATGTCCCACTGGCAGGAGGCCCCGGGGACGCTTTGGGATCCTCCCGGTGGAGCTGGATGAAGTCGCTGGGGAGAGGAAAGTGTGGGCTTCCCTGTTGATGTTGCTGCACTCATGACCCAACGCCAGATAAGTGGAAGAAAATGGATGGATACCTGGATGGATAAAATGACAAAAAATATGAACTCACCCAAAACATGTTAGCTGGTTGAGTAACGTGTTTTCTTTCTTTCTATAAATATCTGTATTTTTTTTAAATAACTATTTAACTTCCAATGTTAAACATGTTGGATCAATATAGCACCACCTTCCTGCATTGAGCGTCTACTTACGTCACGTTATACGTGAGGCCTCCAGACGGCGATCTTATGACTCGATTAGCTATTGCAGCTGTCAAATAAAAATATTGGACCTGTACAGAATATGTCATTGCACACTGTACAGAATATGTCATTGCACACTCCACAGAGGCCTTCAACCGTGAATAACCAGTGCCTTTGGGCTCAGGCAGACATGAAGTCTGCCATGAAGTCTGCCTGGCGACACACGTTAGCTTCTAACATTCTAATTGGCTAAAAACTCTACGCTAAAACCGCAGCACTTTGAGAAGTTTAACCAATAAACTAATATATATATATATATATATATATATATATATATATATATATATATATATATATATATATATATATATATATATATATATATATATATATATATAATAAATGGCCACATCTACTCTAGGAGCACTTTATCTGATTTTTGTTGTTCCTTACAAAGTGAAAAAAAAGCTCTTTCTTACACACTTTTTTTTCAAACAATAATTCTATTTTTCTGTCCCTCCACAGAAAAACACGTTTGGTGTATATTGTTGACAAAAAAATTACAGAGAAAGACGGACCAGTAGTGATGGTTTTTGTTTGTTTGTTTGTTTTTTGCCAATGAACTTTTATCATGTGCTGTACATGTGGCTTCTAAGAAACTTGGAAATGTATTATTATCCTCAATGTGTTTTCTTGTATTTTTAACTAAATTTGAGTACAATGGCACTTGCATAAAAGCGATCAATCCAATGATGGTAAGAAAGAACAGAGTGAGGATAAGGAGCCAACATAAGTGTTCTGTTTGCTTCCAAAAAAGAATTTGTCTTCAAGCCCTGCACTGTCTGCTCCCGAAAGGACATTAACAATCTGGCTGTTCATTTAGTGACTCCTCATTTCCTGACACTTACCAGCACCTGCTCAGAATTTTAACACGAAGCTACAACAGAAGAGAGAGAATGAGAGTTACAAAAGAACACCACTAAGAAGGAACAATGCAATAATAGTTTTTTCACGGATAAGCCCCACCGGTCTATAAACCGGTCATAACATCAGATATTTATGAAAAAAGATGGTATAAGAAAATGTTTTAATGTCATTTTTCTTATTTTCATTTAAAACATTTTTTAATAGTCCGCTTACAGCAATAGTGACAACATATAAACAAATTGTACATATACATGTCTTTATACATTGCACATTTATATGTACCAGTGGTGAGCCGTGAGGGCCAGCAAGGGCTTCTCAGCTGGCCTAACATAACCTGACATCATTAACATAAATATTATAAAGTATAATAATTACAATAACTAAAATGAAAGTCAACTTCATTTTGAATGTATTTTTACCAAATATATGATAGTTCATTATATATATATATATATATATATATATATATATATATATATATATATATATATATATATATATATATATATATATATATATATATATACATATCCATTTGGTTACGCATTCCAGTGTTGTAGTTTTAAGTTGTAGTTTTTAGCCAATTAGAATTCAGCTAACTTGTGTTGCCAGACTGAATGCAATCTTTCTGCACCCAGCCAGTGGCTTGGACCTTCGCTTCCACAGTTGCGGGCTTCTGCATAAGTGCAGATGGATATGTGAGTGGCCTGTATGATTTAATAGACAGCTGTTATAGCCAATTGAGTCACCATCTAGAGGATTCACATTGAACGTGACATGAGTGGATGCTCACTGCAAGAACCCGGTGCATTGTTCAACAAGCAAGCTATGCGGTGTTGGCTTTGGCTAATTGCTTTAGAGACGTAGCGTAGCTATTAGCTAACCTTTATCGACTTCACTACCAGGAGCGTGAGCTAACCCTGGCAAATGGTTCTGCTGGGAATGGGATTTGTAAACTTCAATTGTTTAACCAAGGCAGCAACGAGACACCAAAGCATGGCTGGACACACACAGTACGGTGCTTTTAAAAAGTTATGGGGACTCAAGTGGATATGCAGTATTGTACATTTCAGTTTGAAGGTAAAGAGAGCTCCTCAATGCGCTACCGCACTTTTAAAAACTTACGGGCAAACCTGAGTGGGTAACATTTTACACCTCAGTGCGAAGAGTAAGTGACCTCCATAATGAAAAGGTGAAGGAAAATCGAAAAGATATTAAAAAGACTACTCGCTTGTGTCCCCCATTTGTTTTGGTGAGTTCAAGCATTTTCTCTATTTTTTTTCATTTTTATTATATTTTTGTTATTTCAATTTGTTCATGATGAATTAATTGTAAAGAAATAAAATGATGTACTTTATATATTAAACTGTGTTGTGTAATTTGGACTTCATAAAATTTTGTGGACATTTATTTTAAATTACTATTCATTGTTTTAAGTTTTGACAGCATCACGTATAATGATGCAAGTTTTAAGTTTGAATGAGACAACTTTTAGCCGCTGATGCGGGTTTATTGACGTTTAAATGCTCCGGAAAATAGCCTGTGTATCACAGTAATGCTTACGTGTGCGCATGAGAGGTAGTTATTCGAGAGGTAGGCATCACTGAAGGCATACATGCGAAAGTCATGGCCCACCACTGATATGTACTATATACATACAGTGGATCCACTAGATATGAACACTTCTGTACATAAAATATTCACTTTATAAGTAAAAATATGGCCAGATTATTTCCTCTTAATACAAAAAAAAAATTCAATATATGAGTCATAACTCACATGCTCCAAGTGAAAACTAGTATCTCGCTCGCACATTGGTCAGAATCCCTCACATTCATTGTCCTGTTTTCCCATTGGCTGTGCTGTACAGTAGAGTTCGCTAGTGTACAACTTTCTTGTCATCGTTCAGTAAGGCCGGTGTCATTATTCGCGATCTTGTGAGTGCGCGATCCAAAGACAACGCAGCTAAAGGGATATGGCAGCAAGGTGGCCTACCTATATATACCTATACCTATATTTCAAGGCTTCACCTGGGTGCTTCAATAAATTTAAGAGCATGCATTCCGTGGTACGACATGGGGAAGCTGCCAACACTAACGTGTTAATACTCAACACTTCCTATTAAGCACTAAAAGGGAGCTTTTTGGCGATGTGTATGCAAATGACTGGGTAATGAGGCACTTTTTAGTGGAGCAGGTTGACCTCACTTTGCAGTTGCATTAGTCAAATTTGATGAAATTTCAGTGTTTTGTGTGTTTTTTTTTATTTTTAATGTCAAACTGGAAATAAAGATATTATTTACAGCCATTTTTTCAAAGAAAAATCTTGTGAAAATTAGTTTCAATGTGCAATTTTCATGACCCTAGGGGCTTGGCTGTATTTGTGTTGTTTCGTCTCCATCTGCAGGCGTTTTTAAGTCATTACACTTATTTTCAGTTGCCGTCCCTGCAACGCATTACTACAATTCTGGTCTGCTATTGGTCGGCCTCACTTGATTCAAAATGGCGAACGGTAAAGCTTTGTTCAATTGTGAGTGGTTACAAAACCATATTTATAGTGCATTTTACTGCTTAATTCAAAGTTGAAAGGGTTAGCCATGGGTCCCAAGATTGCTAGTGATGATAAAGAGAGAAGTAAGAAGATGATTTATGTGGAAACGATGCTGGCAATAACCCTTATTAGAGAAAATAGGCATAACAAGCATCACTCAAGGCTAAAGAAATCCTTTCTAATATTTTTTATTTATGATGTTTCCTGATTTTATACATGAATACTATATATACATAGCACTTACTATACTATTTTGGTACCAATTCTTAATATGAATGTAGGATCATAGGGTCATCCACTTGTGGGTCCTCAGATGGCTGTGGAGGCCGATCCGTGATCCACATATTTTGGTGCAATGTGGGCAGGGGAAAGTCAAAGTGGTTTGTGATGGCGGATCCTTTTCCTGTTTTACCTTGTAGTGCTTTCGCATTGTCTCTGCGTTGCTACGGAGTTCCATTTCATGACATGCAGCTCCTAACTGCAAGGATTTTTTTCCAAATGCGACTGTCCAGTGCGAGGTGCTCCCAGTCATTTGATGCAATGTTATGCTTCTTCAGACTGATTTTAAAGTTGCTCTTGAAACATTTTTTTTGGCCGCCGGAAGCTCGCTGAACTTCCTTGGGTCATGGAACACCGATAGCCGGCACGTCAGAGCCCTGGAAGGACATCACCAAAGATCTTTGCAAAAGATCCTGGGAATCAGCTGGGAAGACATACGCACCCAATCAGCATTCTGGAGGGAGCAAACATGCTTAGAATCACCACAATAATGCAGCACCAACTCTGATGGACTGGTTATGTCATCCGCATGCCCAACACAAACAGATCTTCTACTCCCCTCAAACATCTCCCCACCAATCTTCTTGTTTGAACTCAGCGGTTCTCAACCTTTTTGAAAGATGTATCCCCCTGTGTAATACTTTTCAGCTGGGTAAAGCCTTAACGACGCAAAGACTATTTTGATGGAACAAAGAAAGACATAAAACAGTGCTGTGGCATCCATGTCTGATTTTTCAACCTCAGTAACAACATTTGTTGTGGAATCCTGAAGTGTGTTTTATTAAGCAACTTTAAAAATTGGACTGTTTTATTTATGTCTCGTCTGTCATATGATAGCACTAAAGGCAATGTGCATATCTATAAAATTTAACTTGTAGTAGTAGTACTACTAGTAGTAGTAGTACAGACTTACAGTGGTATTTCTTACTAAATGAATTCCTTTCAGAAGTAATTTTGTAATAAGAATGTTTCATTAGTAGAGACGCTTTTTACATGTAAATTGCTTAATCTGCTCCAAGCCCTCTTAATTGAATATTATTAAACAGCAAAAAAAAAAAAAAAACTCGGTTACAAATACATATATTACAATTGTGCAAAATATTCAAAATATATATTGTAAATACTTCTAAACCCTTTTAAATTAATCATATTCATTGTAGTAGTAGATAATATGAATGCAGTTCATTGTTTGCCTTGAGATGGTGCTAGTGTGTTGGTGATGAATGCAGAGAAACACTTTTTTAGGATGTTTAATATTTACATATTTATTTTACATTTCCAGTGATCCAGGAATTATTTATAAATCCACAAGAGCAATAACGTTTATTATTTGGCTTATTTTTAACATGTAAGTTTACTTGAAGTTTAGTTTGGGGTCATTCAATTCAATTCAATCCAATTCAGTTATACTTTATTAATCCCTTGGGAGGTTTCCCTCAGGTTAATTGGGTTCCAGTACAACATAGCACCACAGTAGTACTGGAAGAACAAAGTGCAAGTTCATTATAAAAGTATACCTTAATAAAAAGAGGGCTGGATGGTGTTAAAGGCACTTTAGAAATCAAGAAAAATGAACCTCACGGTGCCACCTCCTTTATTCAGGTGCAAGTGGGCCCGATGTAAAAGTTGTAAGACAGCATCCTCCTCACCAACGGCTGCCCAATAAGCAAACTGAAGGGGGTACTGAGCCTGCTGCAACTGGTGCCTGAGGAAGTTGAGGAAGAGCTGATCCAGTGTCTTCATCAGCTGGGATGTGAGTCCCTTCAGTCTGTAGTCATTCGGCTCACTCGGCCAGTTATTTTTAGGAGCTGGAACAACACTGAATGTTTTCCATAGGGCGAGCACTTTCCCTAGCCGTATCCTAAGGTTGAAGATGTGCTGGAGGGGTTCACCCAGTTCAGCAGCGCAGGTCTTGAGCAGTCATGGGGGCACCTTATATGGACCCGCTTCTTTCCTGGGACGAAGCTTCCTCAATTCCCCCCAGACCTGGTCAATGGTAATGGAGGGAGGAGGCTGTGGAAAGGAGGAGGGTGGGGTGGAGAGGAAGACAATGTTATTGTTAGGGGGGGAGAAGGAGATGGGGCTGCAGAAAGAATGGCTGGGGATGCTCAAACCATTTAAAAAAGTTGTTCAGTTTGTTTGCTTCTTCACCTGTCCCACTGCTGTTACAGACTTTGACCTGTGATGGTATTAACACCATCCCAGACCTCTCTCATGCACTCTCCCACCAAGCTTCTACTACACCTTCCTCCTTTATCCGGCCTTATCCTCATTTGCTGTGCTGATTTTATTGACCCCAATCCTTGCTCCTGAGGGACACTTTCTTACTGTTAGGGACAGTTTTGACCTCTTGAGTCACCCAGGGATTAATGTTTGGGAAGCAACGCACTGATCTAGGGGGGGCAACCATATCCAAACAGAAGTTTAGGTAATTCGTCAAACATCCTCGTCTTGTGATTTCAACAGCGCATCCCAATTCGGCAGTGATTGACATTCCCCCATGATTATTGTGGGGATCGATAGTTTAAAACGCCTCCAGTTGTGTGATAGCCAAGCTTTTAGCTTAGCCCTAGCATTGCAGCCTCTGTATTTCCTCCTCAATTCTGCCAGTAAATGTACTGTACACATCAGGGCTTCTGCCATTGCCTTTAAAGTAATTCCTCTCAAAGGAAAATGAGACAGCTGACTCCAGGTGGTGTTACAATACAATATAATGGTGTAAAAATATCCATGATAGAAGATTTAAGGAAAGAAAAATCGCTAGATGTCATAGAGCAACTGGAGAGGGTGCTGTCTCTACAGCGGCATTCGTTGGACAATGTTAGCTGTAGCTAATGTCAATTTTCTGTTTGTTAGTTCTACGGTGTAAATTGATGGTGGAAATTGTGGATGAAACAAGTAAAGATGGAAAGTGGAGGACCACAGTAAACAATCAATGCAAACAACTGTCTTGTTGGAGAGCCGGGATATTAATAAATGATAAAAATGCATCACAAACTGTAAAAAATACGGTAGACATCACGGGTTGTGATAACCAATTACATTAGAGTCATGTTGGCGCAGCACTGGTGTCACATGTCTCATATTATATGCCACCATGTCTGCTTTCAGATCTTGAATTTTCTCTCGTCAATATTTTTCCATCAAGGTGTTTCATAAGCTGAAATTTTGTTCCAAGAGTCATTCCTAAGTTTAGTTAGCACGATGCAACATTTTACCAACACTAAAACACATTTTAGCAACAAGTTGTTTGCTCTTCAATTGAAAAGAAAAATATAATGTTCCAATCATGATATTGAATTAGATTTGCTGATACTTACAGAAACAGGGTTAGTTAGAAATACTACTTACCCCCTGAAATGTTTTCACGTAGCTCATTTGACAACCACAGTGATAGGAGGCAGTTTGACTGTCTGCATTAAACGGGAATGAGTAATCTACCATTCTTTGCTTAATAATTAGTAAGTTTATATATATATTATATATATATATATATATATATATATATATATATATATATATATATATTTTTTTTTTTTTTTTTTTTTTTTTTTGAACACACATTGGGTAATAATACACACCTTTATTTTGGGTTACATGAGCTTGCTTTGCCCTGACACAGCCAAAGAGGTAGGTTTTCTAGGGTGACGGACGAACAAGCCTTCAAAATATGTCTTGATCCAAAACTGTTTGGTGGTGCAAAAAAGATCGGCGACTGCTACCTTAGAGAAATGTGCAAAATTAACTGAGCGCGAAGTCCTTTGCGCAACGTACCAAAATTGTTTTGTACACCCTAAATTATACATTCCACTGAGAGACACTTCAAGCAGCCTCATTTCCTCCATGAAGTTGTTAGCCTTTAGACACACAACTACCATGAATGAGCTGGCGCTCCCGAATTTTCTCCCTCACTCTACCCTTCATAGTTTGTTGGCCTAGGGCAGATTTTGTACGATCCCCATGAGAAAGGATTTCATTTTTATCAAGGTCATTTTTAGTTTTTAAGAAATTAAGCTAAAGTTGTTGGCAGGCTTACCTCTTGCATTTTTTTTTTTATTCTTAATTTTGTGAAGGTTACCGGTTCCGACAAACAGAGCAAGCAGCCATGCTTGGAATTCTACATGCATGCAGGTAATTGTATGTATTTTCTAATGGCACGCCTCAAAATATACCCTTTTTTGCCAACTTTTGCAGTCTGTGGTTGGGAAATGTTTAAGCACTATCGTTAAAAAGAATAGAATACACAGACTGAGCCCCAACTGTTGTGGATTTCTGATCTTGATTGCCAGGAAGTAAATCTCCTTCAGTTGGTGTTCTTTCTGTGTATTTTTAAAATATTTCACAAAATCACTCGCTCAAGGTGGGTGTTCTCTCAGCAAATTGCCATTGGAAGTCCTATTCTCCGTAAATACTCAGAAGAGTCTGTTCCAGGGCATCCATCTACCTACCGATTTTCTTTCCTTCCATTATTTCAAAATATTCAAACTGCCTCACTGAAAACGAAGCATAATGGTGGCGCGTGCTGCTGTTACTTAAACAACACACCTCCAAGTTCAACCAACTAATCAGCGTTAGTTAGAACAACACACCTCCCTCAAGCTTCCAGAGCACACAATTGTGACCAGTCATAAAACAGAACTTTTCACCTACTGTCCCATTAAAAAAAAAAAAAAAAAAAAAAGTTACTAATGACACATGATTTGATGTTTTCATGTCTAGGAAAAAAATGGGCTTAAATGGGTTAAGGACAGTCTTAAGCGTGCATCAAGATGTAAGAATGGAGCATCGAGGAACTAACACTAGCTATCTTAAAATTAAGGACATTATTAGATACTGTTTTCTTTCTATAAAGCGAGGTTCACACTGCAGAGCTTAATGCTCAATTCTGATTTTTTTTTAGGTTGTTCACATTTCCAAATAAAAGCTACCTATAAGTGACCTCTTAGGGTTAGGGTCACTGGTCAAAACTGATTCACACGCACATTGAGGACATTGTGACATCCCAAGCAGCGGGTGTGCTTAAAGTGTTTATTGAAGTACCTGACCATGTTGAAATAGCTGTCATAGCAGAGCCAGAATATGTGCAATATGTTATATTTGAAGAGTAAATTAAATAGGGGAAGTGTGAGGGTTTTTTTTTTTTGTCATGCCATTTTGTGCATTTCCAGCAACATCTCTCTTGCTTGCTCAGAGCGAGCGGCTCACTTGCTTCAAGGCTTTACTGGGCAAGCGAAAGAAAAAGGACACCTTGCATTCCCTTCATTGAGATGTCTTGTCTATTATTGTTGTTTTTGTTG
Source organism: Hippichthys cyanospilos (assembly GCF_059441005.1). NCBI lineage: Eukaryota > Metazoa > Chordata > Actinopteri > Syngnathiformes > Syngnathidae > Hippichthys > Hippichthys cyanospilos. The sequence goes on from NC_142382.1 coordinate 17,754,100, forward strand.
TTTTTTTTCCAACCTGTGTGCGCTCTATTGAGCGCATATTTTTTTATATTTGTCGCTTGTTTTTTTTATATGCAAGTCCGATGAATGTGACCTGGCTTTTCAGACTGAAAGATCGGATACGATCGGATTTAGTACCACATACGCAAGTGGTCTGGGTTGCATTTGAAAAAATAAGATGTGTCATCACACTGCCATCGAAAGATCAAATACAGGTCAGATAGGGGCAAAAAATCAGAATTGAGTCCCTCCTGGCTTCAGTGTGAACCTAGCCTAATAGCAGAGTGCTACGCCTCGACAATAAAAATGATAAAACAAAAATAAATACATATTCTGATTGGTCCGAATAGGAACCAACCACCATACTAATCATATGGCGGGTTTTCAGAAAACGTGTAGGAATCTGGTCTACAACCTTTTTTTCACCATTGACTGGTCTATGGTCGAGCTGACATTTTATGGACTGGCAAAAATCTTTGGCAAAATAAAACACCACTGGGGTATATATGTATGCTCTGAACTGTAGTAGGAAGCCTGTGCCCTAACAGAGATTTAAAGCTCCTGACAACAGCTTTGTCCTTCAAGAGTGAATTGGAAATAGTGTTTAAACGTTCCTAAATGTTGACAATATCTATTTTTAAGCAATGAGAAATGACGAGTGTGCAGCATATACAGTCCATGATATCATTTCTTATTCAGGTTGAGCTGAAAAGTGAAAAGAAATTTAGGGCATGATATAGAGAAACCGGACATGAACAAGATAATACATTTTCAATTTGGACAGAAATGAGACTGCATTGCTATTCATCACCACTCCCATCCTAGGTGGTAAGCTGCTCTTGGCAGTAAGTCTTAACCTCTGACACTCATCACTTGGGAACTGCTGCTTTCCTTTTTGAGGCAGCACATTTGAGTAGGTGACCCTTTCAATCATATACTCATTCTCGCACAAGTGGCCCACAGCTCTGAATTATGTAGACAGAAGTGACAGAGAGACAAAGTGAGGTAGAGAGAACGTGACTGGGCAGAACCTTCAAACCTGTTCGGCTCAGTATGCCTGAAAACCTTGTTAAATAAACATCAGACAGAGAGATGGTGTGAGTCATTCAGTAGAATCAGCCATTCTTCTTGCTTTCCAGCACATCACACCAGATGCCCGTGTATTGGTTTCTAGAGGCACAAAACTTAAATCTCCTCTTCAAATTATATTCACCACTATACACCCATTTAAGCAACCAAACTTGACGTTTAATAATCTAACAAACTGATACCAAAAGAGTGAATAGTCTCATTACTGTGAATAAATGAATTGACTGCATGAATTGCAAACGACTACTGACAGACCTTAATCACAGAAATCTGCTTGATTCTCCCATATTCATGGCTTGAAGGCGATCCAAATAAATGAAATGGTTATTGTAAAAATAAATTCATCAACCGTCTGAAATATTATGTTTGCAGGGCATATGCAGAAACGAAATAATTGATTCAGACTAGTGGTCATCAACATTGTGTTGATGAGCATGTACAGTTCCCTACTCCATGGACCACCATTTCGCCATGCAGCCCCACCGTGAAAACTTACTGGTCCCAGTGGAAACGACTCTACTTCAAAGAGGAGGTACTGGTCCGCCGTTTCTATTGTTTGGACGACACCCAATTCTATCCACAAATCGTGCTGCCACGCCAACTACAACCTGAGGTGATGAGACAGATGCACGATGGAGCTGTGGGTGGACATTTTGGGGTAGAGCGGACTGTGGCGAGACTTCAAACCCGGTACTACTTGTACCACATGAGGGAGGACGTTGCTCTCTGGTGCCGCACTTGCACCCGCTGTGCGTCCATGGCCCGTCCTCACAAGCGACCCCAAGCTCCCATGGGAACTGTCCGGGTAGGAGCCCCCATGGAACGCGTGGCCTTGGACATCATGGGGCCACTAAATGAGACTGAGCGCGGAAACAGGTATGTGCTTGTGATTCAGGATTACTTCACAAAATGGACTGAGGCATTCCCCATCCCTGACGAACGAGCCGTGACTGTTGCCGGGATTGTTGCATCACAGTGGGTTTGCCGCTACGGAATACCTCATGCATTACACAGCGATCAAGGACGCAACTTTGAATCTGAAGTGTTCCAAAATATGTGCAGCCTGTTCGGAATTGACAAGACGCACACCACACCGTTCCGACCCCAGTCGGATGGGCAAGTTGAGCGTTTTAACGCAACCCTTCAAAAGATCCTGGCTTCCACTGCAGAACGTTGCCATTGGGACTGGGACCTCATGGTGCCTTACGCAATCATGGCCTACAGAGCAACCAAACACAGTGCCACTGGGTTTACGCCAAACTTCATGATGTTTGGCAGAGAAATGAGTGAACCAGTAGACTTGGTTGCAGGACTGCCCCCTGATCCAGATGATCAGCGGGTAGGTCCCGAGTACATCACACAGATGCGTGAGCGACTGGAGCTGGCCCACCAGGTTGCTAGAGAAGCCTTGGGCGAGGAAGTTATGCGTGCAAAAAGACAGTATGACAAAAACTGTTGTCACACGCAGTACAACGTTGGTGACCCGGTGTGGTATCTGGTGAAAGGTACTCGTCATGTCCGGAACCGAGTGAAGAAGTTTCTGCCGTCATATGAGGGGCCATTCTTTATCCTTGGACACTTGGATGACCTTGTGTACCGCATCCAGAAAAATCCTAGATCCAAGGTGAAAGTCGTCCACCATGATCAGCTGAAACCTTACCGTTGTCGTGAGCCTCTAGATAACGCCTGGGTCCTGGACCAAGCCCGAGGGTGGGCGCCTATTGAAGTTCCTGCACCCACTGCGGACGGTGACCCGAATGACAATGACTTGGGTTTGCGGGGGTTGTTCTCACAGGCTGGTGATGACTGCATCAACACCACTTCTGTGCCTGCGTCTGGCCCTGCTCCGGGCGTGCTCATTCCATCACCTCCTTCCCATGTAGACCATGACGATGGTGAGGGTGTGGTGGGTGAGCCCCGGCAACCGGGCCCACATGTCCGACGACCGAGACGTCACCGCCAGGTGCCTGACCGTTATGGTGCCTGGGTCATTTAGTTCAAATTCACGGTTGGGCTGTTTGCAATGTTAAGAAAAAAAAAAAAAAAGTAATAATAATTTGTTCGTTCACTGTAATTTGCACTGTTTTGTGATGCAGCCGGTTGCCTTAAAGCGATTACCAAGGTGTAATTTAACGCCAACTCTGACCAAAAGTATATTGAGAAATTAATGTGGTTTTTCATTACTCTGCCTCGCGTTACCAGGTGTATTTCGCCCTTTTCACGTTGCCATTGGCTGATTTTGCTGTGCTGGAGTGGAATTGTTAAATTGCCATCCAGAGTGGGGGTAGTGTTGCGGAGAGAGAGAGAGGGTGACTGATCACGCGAGAGAGGGAAGAGAGTGTAGGAAAAGACGACGCATGCGCGGAGAGTTCAGTTTTTCGAAGAAAAACGTGTTAACATATAAAAACATCTGTGGAAGTGCTGTGCAGCTCTCTGTGATATTTAATAAAATAAAGGTGACTGTTGAGACCGGCGCTGCCTTCCCTGGAGCCTTCCAAGTCGAGCACCGCTTCGAGCCGTCCTGCGAGGGCTGTTTACCCGGACGGGCAACTCCGGCCCTGGAAATGAGGTTTACCCCGTATCCGGTGCCTACGGCCACCAGATGAACGGGAACGGATAACACTACCAATAAAAAGGCAAAAACAAGATAGAAAATGTCTTATATTCAAAGCGAATGGGAGGAAGATTTTTTTTTTTTTTTTTTTTTTTTTTACTACCGTCAGAAGACGGTGCGAGTTTCATTTCTGGGGCAACTGTGGCGACAGCAAAGAGGCAAAATAGCCCCTTTCACGCAACAGGAACTTTTCCGCTGTACCTTGGTGAGCGTGAGTTCCCCTTTCTGGTCTCACCAAAATACATTCCGAGTAGGGAAGGTTCCGCCAAGCCTCTACTCTGAACCCTCTGAGCTCCTAGTTCCAACCAGGGTTTCCCCCTCTGTACCCAGCTAGTTCAAGGAGGGCATGCTGTGCAAATCTGTTCTAATTAATGTTGATTGGTTGGTTGAATTTGGGGTGGTGTTGTTTCGGTGTCACTGCCATTATGCTTTATTTTCACTGTGGCCGGTTTAATATTTTGAAATAATGGAAGGAGAAAAAATTAACACGTGAATGGGTAGAACTCTACAGCATATTGACGGAGAAGAGGACATCCAACTCCAATTTACTTCAACTGTGAGAGAAGGCGAGTCACTGATGGAATGCCAATGATGAAAAAAAAAACCAGTTTCCAAGCACGTCATCCCAAGCTGCTCGGTAATATTTCAGTCCCTGACTGTCCCCCTCGTGCCTAACAACGAAAGTTACAATAGGCAAAAATTTGTACTACTTACGAAATGACTAGTTGCCACTGGGCCTTGACCAAACATTCATCTAAGGTCCTTGTTGAATTATATAGAATCAGGCTTGTATTTCTTAAAAACGTACTTTATCTACAACTCAGCTGTTAGTACATAATGCTAAAGTATTTGACATGGCACGATGAGGTCATACACATCTCCTTGGCATTGCATCATGTCCCCGTCATACGTCTGGGTGGTGCTCCTCTGGAGGCTGTTATGTCCATTATAGCTATGGACAGTGGTAAATACAGCACCTGCTGCTGTTCGTAATGAAAAACGGTCTAAATCTTACACATTGCCCCTTTAAGGCTGCTGACAGTCTTGGCGCCAGAGCACATCTAATGGGGGACTTGACATTTTGTTGCAATAAAAATGCACACGTAATAATGCCTCTTATAAGACAGATATACCATGGTAACCACATACTTATGCTAACACACCGTTTTCAGTACATGACAATATAGTTTAAATCAGCGGTTACCAACCTTTTTGAAACCAAGAGCTACTTCACAGGTACACAATCATTTGAAGGCCACCACCTTGTGTTAAAACCAGTGTTAAAAGACTCCACTATGATGAATCAGTTGACATGCAAGTCAATAAAAGCAAGAAACTACACAAACATAAGGGATGTATAGGACAGATGAACATCTGAAGCAATATCTATCGATTACGATGAAACACACCCTATCGGGATTCATGTTTTTTAGAGTTCCTTTCACTTATCAGTCCATTGGCAAAACAGATGTCTATCAGTAACGACCGGCAGCATATTCTTTGGCGTATTCATTACACTTCTGGTACGGAAAAAAAACAAAACAAAATAAAAGCTCTCCTTCCATTTCTATTAGATACTGTCCGATAAATATGTCAATCCCGCCGATGTCATATTACTCTCAGTAAGTTTTTATGGCATGTCAGATACCCATACTATGCAGCCACCTTTCTGTGATGAATTTGACAGGGTTTCAGCACCCAAAAGTTGTACTTGTTTTTGTTTTTCCCCATATAATTGGAGGACCTATATGCTTTGCATTTCGCGCTTATAGCGTTCATGGACTGGAATCTTGTGCAAGCTGCTGCTACCTGCTACAGGTAGTAATTGTATCTAGACGACTCTATGTCACAGCTTAGCCTCCAGGAGCAAATATCTCTGCGGCCATGGCGTTTCCAACAGAAAATATCATCAGCCCTTTTAAGCTTGCTCTACTTAAAGTCTGAATACAAACAAAATACAATCAGATGCCATTGCTGGGGAAACATATATATTTTTCTTTTTAAACTCCGAAGGTACACTATAAATCTCAAGCGGATTATGGTGAGAAATGTGTTCATTTAATCTACTATAAAAGTGTCTTTACATCCACTGCTTCACATATTTGCATATTTATACATGACGGCAAGTAATACAGTACTTGCTTTCAAAAGTTCTTGCCGTACTTTTTTTTTAAACACCTGCCCCTACTATTGAAAAAAAATACATGTTAAAAAACAAAAAATCAAATCAATCTTACAGACATAATGCACAATTTAAACACTTTATTTAGTGATTTGTTTCAAATACTACTAAAAGCATGCCATGTGCAAATATTGAACTTTGTAAATCACTCCCTTTCTAATTGTTTGTGTATGAGTATGTAATGAATGTTTTTAAGTGGGCACTCAACAGCAATTTGTGGCACGCTGCTACAGTTATGGCAATAAGCATGGTCTCGTCTATTGAATTCATTCTTCAGTTTCATCTTCTGAAAAAAATAGAGCTTGAGATTTTTATCCTTGCAAAGACACTTCTGTCACGAATTTACACAAGACATTTAACGCTTATTACTAAGGGTAACTTACTCAGATGATGGAAATTCAGTAGCAATTGAATTCCATCATTTGACTTTTATTATTCGACTTAAGCAGCAACTGAATTTTAGCAATTCATTCGAGTAGTATAACATAAGATTAAGAGTGTAAAAGAATTCTATAATTTCACTAAGATTGTTACATATTTTGAAAGGAATGTACTTGGACTCTAAATCTATTTTTAGCCACTTAATCCATCTCAATTTAGGAGAATACAGATGTCATCTCAAAAATCCAACATGCCGAGCTTAAGCCACTGACAATAAAGAATTAACCCTATTTTAATAGTTTGATGAAATTGTTGTGAATCACAGTGGAACCCGGGGGTCAGGAGGAAAATGTGCTAACCAGTCTTTTACTGTGCCATCTCGCATTTGAAGATTATAGTTTTAAACTCTGCATCCCGATATGATAGAAGGATTTGTTGTTACCAGTGAAAACATGAACATTATTAGAATAAAAATTGGCTGGTGAGGGCCCAGTAACAGGGTGGCACGGTGGAAGAGTGGCCAGCATGTCCAAGGCTTCTCGCTCGCTCGAGTTGTCCTCTGCGCTCGCTCAGTTCTGCTCACGCGTTACGTTTGTGCCACAAAATCAGCCAATCAGAGCTTGTAAAAGCACATTGATTGACAGCTTGGTATCCAATGAGATTGCTTGTTGTGTTCACCCGGAACGAGCACATGAGAGTGCGTCACATCGACGTGGGCGGGAGGGGTGGGCTTATATTATTAAAGTACAAAAACTAACAAGGTATTTCTGTCAAATGATACAATACAGTAATAATAATAATATTAAAAGTGATTCTCCAGCCCAAGTCCGTGTTGACGCACTCTCGTTTGCCCTTTTCAGGTGAACACAGGGCAAACGAGAGTGCGTCAACGGATAGCGTACAAGCAATCTCATTGGATACCAAGCTGTCAATCAGTGATTTTACAAGCTCTGATTGGCTGGTTTTGTGGCACAAACGTAACGCGTGAGCAGAACTGAGCGAGCGCAGAGGACGACTCGAGCGAGCGAGAGCTGGATGTTGAGCAAACGCGATGTTGAGCGAGGGAGGGAGGAGTATCGAGAGCGAGATGTTGAGCTAGAGAGGGCTATCCCGAGCGAGCAAAAAGGAATTTTGAGCGAGCAATTTCTTTTTCTGTGTTCAAACTCCATCGGCACACGCTCAAACTCTTATCATTACGCGCTCAATAGTTTTTTTTCTTGCTCTCAAAATCTGTTTTCGCTCGCTCAGTTTGATTTTCTCCGGTCAATTTTTTTTTTCGCGCGCTCGTAATTGTGGCACAAATATAACGCCATATGGAGTGTCCTCTCTTTGTCAGGGAAGAGGTACTGCCCCAAGTGGAGTAGTTCAAGTATCTTGGATCTTGTTCATGAGTAGGGGCATCATGGAATGGGACATCAACAGGTGGATCGGTGCAGTGTCTGCTGTGTTGCACCAAAAGGCGAAGTTAGAATTTACCAATCAATCTATGAGTTAAGGTGAGAAGCTAGGTTATCGAAGAAGGACTCAGAGTAGAGCTGTTGCTCCTCCATGTTATGAGGAGCCAGCTGAGGTGGCTTAGGCATCTACTAAGGATGCCCCCTGGACACCTCCCCAGGTCAAGTTAGGGTTACTAGTTAGCATGTCCCACCCAAGGGAGGCCCCGAGGATGACCAAGGACTCATTGGAGATACTATGTCTTTCTTCTAGCCTGGGAACGCCTGGGATACTCCCTGAGCAGCTGGACAATGTGGCTGCGGAGTGGGAAGTCCAGGCTTCTATGCTGTAGCTGCTACCTCGCAACACAACTCCATATAATGAGGTGGATGATAGATGGATGAATGGATTTTCTGTTTTGAAATGTTGACTTGATAAAATAATTTTGGTCTGTTTTATAGATTAGATTTACACAATCCCAAAGTTAACCAGGTCTTTAAATTCAATTTGAATTCAGATATTGATGATTTGCTGAGTCACCACTGCTATTACGTACATCTTGTGTAATGAAAAACGTGACGGATGTACATGAAAGAGAAAGCGAAGAAATTACATACTCATATCCACCTCTAAAATCCTTAGCAGATAAAGAGTGAGAAAGCAGGCAGCAAAGAGCAGGAACAAAAATGATTAACTGTGTTGAACTTTAACTGATGACAAGCTGCTCCTGTGTGCTTTGCATAACTATGACCCAACATATCCTGCACTTTTCTTCCTCCCTTTGTGGTGGCATTTGTTTTGCAAAAGCGCAAGATGCCTAAATGACAGTTGAGTGACGGCCATTGTGACTCAATAGTGAAGGCTTGCCACTTGCCTCTGATCTAAAGTGTGACAGTAACATACTTGACAATCTATGCAAACACAGTTATGCTTAAGGTCTCAGATGCACTTGATGTTTTCGCTATCATCTTCTGTTTTTGTTCTTCGGGACTAGGGAAAGATGTAATGCAATATTAAAAATATTATATCCCACAATTGACATCAGTAGGACATATTATTTTGGAGTGAATAAATAAAAAAATTCTCTGGGATCCCTTACATTAGGTGTGTCAAATGCATGGTCTACGGAGAGGTTTAGTTTGGTCCACCACCTGTGTGCAACCACCTAAAGTCAAAAGTAACATTTGAAATTGTTATGTATGAAAAGATTTGTGTGTCATTTTGCATTTTTGATATCAGTTGAATGAATGGGCCTTTGTATGCAAACTGGTGCCCATGACAATCACTCTAATTAGCTGTTAGCTGGCAGTAAATGCAAACAATTGCATAAGAGACAATTAAAGAAAACGGAAAGAAAAAGGCGTTATTGAGTAAAGTAAGAAGCCGAGAAAAACGTTGCTTTTTACTTGGACATGGAGAATTACATTTTATCAAACCATGACTCTGCATCACATCGGGGATAATGACTTCCCTGCTAGAGGCAACATCAAGAGCAAGTGATGGTATGCATACTAGTAGTGATGGCTGACTGAGGTTTTGTTGGCGCTCCGAATCTTTTCACTAACCGGTTCATTGCTCGAAGCCTCTATGAAACAGTTCAAGGACATCTAGTTGTCATCAGATTAAGTGCAATAAAATTGTATTGAGTCAAATGACTTTTGTTCCCGCCAGGGATACCTATTTTAGAATGTACATGACTTTCCTAGGATTCATGGACTGCTTGGGTTTTGATTGTCTATGCGCATTGCTGTGCAGATAATTGCATGTTTGTAGCTGACACAATAATATATATTGGTTTATCGACCTATAAATATCTATCTTGCTAACTAGCTATCTATTGAAGGACTGGCAGTGCCAAAATTCAATAAATGTACCATTCAATAATGTATAAAATTGTCTTTAAATAATATTTCCTTAATGAAAAGTGTCATTCATTAAATAAATCCATTAATGCCACATTTAATTAATTAATTATATATTTATTGAATTAATGACAATTAACAAAACATGTAATTTTTTTAATGACACTTTTATTAAATTAATGAATGGTACATTTATTAACTGAATTTTGGCACTTTCGGTCCTTCATATCCCTTAACTATCTATATGTGTATCTGTCTTTCAATATGCAATGCAAATGCAATAAATCATTCTGGAAACGAAATTCACCAACACAATCTCTACACCAACCAACTCCCTCAAGAAACATTTCAAATGAGCGGCACTAAACAAGGACGCCAATCCTAGTGAACATTCGAGGCCGCCAAGTGATTTGAAATTAAACAAACCAATCTGATGACTCGAAGCACTTAAACATCACTAAAGTGTGTCTGATGACATAAAATATGTGATCAAACCACGCCTTGACACCTATAACTAACGAAAGCCCATTTTGCAAAACTACCGATTGCAGTGCGATTTGGCTAAAAGAAATGGCAGACTGACAATGAAAGGGGGGGGGGGGGACTGATCATTTACTGATCAACGGACTAAGTGTAACTTTTTAGAAATGACAGACTAAGCCTGATGAAGCGGTAGAGCAATAAGATTCATGTCATCATCTATTTTGTAATTGTCAGCTGTCACCCAATTGAATCTTCTGAACTCATGAAAAATGTGGAATCTGTCTTACTCATGAGAGTATGGCAGTATAAAAGAGTCAAAGTAGGTAAAAGCTGACAAATAGTGATGGAGCAAGCAAAGCCTTCTGAACCAACGAAACAATTTTGTTGAAATGGGTCAGTGTTTTCAAACATTTAAACCAAATAAGTGTGGTGAGTCAACACCCTGCTTTCTGGAACACTGAATCATTTTCAAGCAGTTTGGTGGTGTGACATCTGAACAAAAAGATATTTCCTTCGCATTCAAAAAAAACAAGAGGTAACCATCTCCTAAAAAGTCAGGAAAGTAAGGTACTGTTCTATCTATTTTACAAAGCAAAAAAGTGAGATTCGTGGTCACCAGGAAACTGAAACTATATTAACTGTATAAAATGCTTGTGACTGACGGAGACAAAGTCGGTCCACAGAACTGACAAACTGTAAATGACTGACCAGCACTCACACAAACACTATTATTTAGGAATTTTATACGGAGAGCGTTAGAATTACATACTGTATCAATGGTATTCAGTTTAAATACAGGATACTGTACATATTCAACTGAAATGGCTTCATGTCAATGATCAATGCAGTATAAACCCAATAGAATATATGAGGTACTTTCAAAGTAAACATTTTGGCAGTGCTCTTTTTGGCAATGTTTACCACCTAGTTGCGTTGCTGCTATGATGCTCCCTTTTCTGCATGTTGGGAAAAAAAAAAAAACATTGTAGAGCTGAAGGATACAAGAAGAGGAAAAATAGGTTGGTCTGCCTTAAGGCAGATTCTAAACACAGCTGGACAATGGAGTTCCTGGGGTTCGCATAATCACTGTGAATTGAACTTTGAGAGGAAGGCAGAATGTGAGGGTCCTGTGGACAATTTTCAGCCTCAGAAAAGAGTTCTAAGGATAGGGCCATTTGTTCCAGGGTAGGCAGAGGGCAGCCGATGATCTTCTGGGCTGTGTCGTTGACCCTCTGCACCGCCTTCCTGTCCTCCGCTGTGGAGCCTGCGTACCACACATTCAAGCATTAGGTCAGTGTGCTCTCCACAGCAGTAGTAGAAGGCCAGCAGCAGCTTCTGGTCCAGCAATAATCTCTGATGTTTAAGGTTAGTTTGACACTGGTGTCAAACTCAAGGCCCGGGGGCCAGATCCGCCCACCTTATCATTTTATGTGGCCTGCAAAATGATTTATTTAAGAGATTTATTCGGCTTTTTGAAAACTAGGTAAATATAAATTTATTTGACTCCACAGTCATACCGGCATTGTGACAGAAACTATAACTACAATGTGGCCCAAGATAAAAATGGTCTAAGAAATGCATTATGTCAATGTATGTCCTCACAAGTATAGCTGTACAAACGTGTGTGTGTGCGTGTGTATGTACCTGTACAGCTGTACTTATGGGACTCATTATGAGTTTCCTACGGACATTGTGAGGACATTTTGAAGAAGGGATCTGATGGTTAAGGATAGAATAGGAAATGCATTCTCAGTGTCTGTCCTCACAAGCATAGCGGCACAAAGGTGTGTGCATGTGCATGTGTGCGGATAACAACTCTGTTAAAATGGTCCTTTACAAAATGATGATGCCATGAGTTTATGTATTTACTTATTTTTCAGATGAAATACAGTAACTGAAATATTGGGGTATGGAGACATGATGACTGTTTCTAGAAATGAGATCAAAAGGAAATACGGATGAGACATAAATAGCTGAAAATTGCAAACAGATAGATGAAAGAAATAAGTTGAAAGCAAGCGACATACAGTTCTAGTCCAGCTGCTGAGGAGGGACTGCAGCATCTAGCACACACCCACACTCAGACAAAACACACACTCAGACACAAGCAGACAGCTATTCTTGCCGATGGCTGACACAGATACTGCAATGCAGAGAGATGAGGGGAGGGAGGCAGCAAACAAGCTGGCGGAAAAGCAGCGAGCACAGGGTGGGGGAGTGTTTGTGTGAGTTATGTAGATGGAGGGATGGAGAACAGTCGTGGAGGGAGGTTTGGATGGAGAGTGAGTAAGCAAAATGGGATAACATTACAATGAGAAGATGGGCAGAAATATGAGGTGGTATCACATGGACGAAAGAGGAATGAAAGCTAGAAAAAAGATGGTACCTTTGCCCCAGCTTTATTGTCGCTCATAAAACATTGTGGAACTTTTAAAGTCAAACACTTTTTTAAACTGTCACTTTTCTTCCATTTTGCTGTAACCATCGTCAAACTTCTATAAACCAATCCATCCATTTTCTGTCGCCACATATCCTCATCAGGGTTGCAGGCCTGCTGGTGCCTCACCCAGCAGTTGGCGGGGGACACCTTGAACTTGTTGCCAGCCAATTGCAGGGCACACAGAGACAAATAACCATTCACGCACCCAATCAGAGCTAAAGACAACTTAGACTGTCTAATACAACTGTCCTGCATGTTTTTGGAATGTGGAAGGAAGCCAGTGTGCCCGAAACTAGGCTGGAGTGAGATGGATTTGAACTCGGGTCCCTGAATTGCTAGGCGGACATGCTAAACATCCAACCACCAAGCTGCCCAGGTTCTAAACTCTTGTAGAAAAATGTATCAAATGTGTAAGTAATAATTATAGGTCATACAAGTGTGAATTGATGGCATTGTAATTATTTGGAGTAAAACTATATGCGACCACGTTATTAGAATTGTTTAATGTGTTTTGCTTGTATGCTGAATTCACATCAGGTTAAATATGTCTTAATATGCCCTTTCACAAAAACATGCGCATTTGCATTACCCCTATGTAGTCATGTTGTGCAATGGTTCATTTCATAATTAATATAAAGAGATTTCATGAGACTACCATAAGTGCTAAAAAGCAGAATGAACTATATGACTGAGCAAAATGCCACTAAATGTGGTGAGAAGGCCAGCTAACACTTCAAAATTGTTGTGGCCAGGAGCGTAGATGGATAAAAAGTGGACATGTTTCTTTTCGGGAGCAGTTTAATAGACGTAAATCAAAAATGCACACTTTGATGCTGACATCCTGACAATTGGTTGCAGTTGCTATTGATCACTTTTAAACATACCAAGTCAAATGTGTCCTCTGTGGGTCTGACACTTGTCTTGTTGGAAATAAATGTCTGTCTTAACTCTCATTGCACCTGAGAAATGAGCCTGTTACAAAAGTTACTCTACTGTTTGTGTTAACATTTGGATGCTAACTTGATGATTTTTTACAGTATAATCTTAAAATTTTAAATCTCTTTGACACACAATTGCATGCATGAGACTAGAGCTGGCGAGCGGCTGCTAACTCTCTCCACAGATCAGAACACCATGCCTCGCTACCATTAGCCCCTTTCACACCGCAGGAGCAGTTCCGCTGTATCCTTCTTCCCCTTTCCTTTCACACCAAAAAACGTTCCATATAGGTAAGGTTCCACTAAGCCTCTACTTGTTAACCTTCTAAGCTCCTAGTTGCAACTCAGAGCCTCTGTACCCGGAGGTAGCTCGAGGAGGGCATGCTGTTTTAACTAACGCTGATTGGTTGGTTGAACTTGGGGATGTATTGTTTAGGTTTCAGCAGCCGCCATTACGCTTTGTTTTTACTGTGGCCAGTTGAATATTTTGAAATAATGGAAGGAGGGAAAATTGATAGATGGATGGGTGCTCTGAAACAGACTCTACTGTGTTTTGACGGAGAAGAGGACTGTCAATTCCAGTTTGTTTCAGCTACGAGAGAAGGGGAGTCGCTGACTGGAATGCCCACGATGAGCTAGCGCGTTTGTGACGCGGAGTTTAAAAAAAAAATAATAAAATAAAACACACGGACAAAACATCAACTGAGGGAGATTCACGTCTCAGCAGTCTGGATCAGAAACCCGCTACGTTTGTGTCACTTTCTGTCCATCTTTGTTGGGGGATTTGGTTTGTGGTTTCAGTTATAGGTTTTCTGTGTTTCCCCCGAGTCAGTTGTTATTGTGATTAGCCTCACCTGTCAACCATGTGTTCTAGCCTATTGTTTTCCACCAGCCCGTTTCACCCCGCCCCTTGTTGTTCCCAGGTGTCTTGCGTCTCTTGATTAGTTATAATAGTATTTAAGTTCCAGTGTTTTGCCCTGTCCCTTGTCAGGTCATTGTACGTCTTCCCCCCGCTGTCTTGCCTCGCACTCCCTTGTAACCATCCTTCCCGTGCTTCCTCCCGTTCTTTGTTGCCCCAGTAAGTTGAGTTTAGCGCTTTTTGTTGTACTTTGTATTCTTTGGTTCTTTCCCACCCTGCTTTTGTTTGTTATCAAATCCACTTCATTTGAGCCTCATCCCAGTCTGTCCTGCATCTTTTGGTTCCACCTTTCCCACGTCCCACACTGCCTCAAGCCGCCATGTCCAATCGTGACAGTTTGGTGCTTGGTCCATGTATTCTTTTGATAGCTTTTTGTCGTAAACAACATGCCGAGAGATGCTGAAAAGCAAGCAGAAGGCAGCCGTCGACAAATGCAACTTCACCCCCTTTCTACTTCTCTTTGTTGAAGCAAACTGGCGATGGATCACGGAACTCACGGATCACACAGCAAGTGCATCGGGTCCGACTAAGACGCACTTATGTCAGGAATCAGAAATCCTGCCACAACCGGTGCCCAGTTCGTGGCATGCACTTCCCTGAACGCTCTGAATCTCAAACACGTGTGGGGACACGGAAATTAGTTTGCTACGCCGAAGCTCCCTTCAACGCCCACCTTAGTCGAGTGTTTTCGTGTCCTCCGGAAAATAGAGAGGAGACTTAACTATGCGTTGATCCTGTCGTGTTGTGCTATTGAGTAGGAAGACAGCAGAATTGGGACTCACAGATCCTTCAAGAATCCAAGAAGCTTCCTCTTTTCCTTTCTCAAGTTACAGATTGCACAGCTTGAATAATGTATATGAATTTATTAATATCAAGCTAACAGAGCTGCAAATAAAGAAAAAGCTTATTAGGCTCCGTTCTAATGCATTGTGTGGCAGCTTCTTTAATTCATCGTCCTGCTTGTCATTCAACTTTTAGGTGACAGGGGAGGCGGGATGCACCTCCTCCCGCCTCTTGTCGTCAGTACAGTTTGAATAAGCTACCCGTCCGCTGTCCCTCAGTATAAACGCAAACTTGTCGGCCGTAGATAAGGGACTTCCTCTGGAACCCCCGCAACCAATCTTTGACTGAATCCTTGACTGTCTCACAATTTGATTCCGATGTTGGGTTATCAGATTTAACATGATACGATTCAATTAAAAAAGATTTCTGTCTATATAAGTGCAAAGAATTATTATATGACAACTTCAGTTTGCCAATTGGAACTCAGAGTTCCTGGACTGTTCAGTGTGAAAGGGGCTATACTGAACCACAATGCGCATTCCCCACAATGAACAGTTTTTTTAAAGAACCAGGCTGTGTGGTCCATTCTTGTTACCTTTCCTGACCGTACTGTTAAACCCAGCCTAGGGGAACTGGGATGTAACAATAAGTGTGTGCTACCCCAACCTCTCACCACCAGGAAAAGCCCATGATACTAAAAGGTACTATTCGAAACAGCAGTTTTTATTTGCTTCGGAGGGAGAGCACACCTACAGATCTTCTAAATCCCTAACAAGCTAGCCAAACAAAAATAGAAACAAATGACAATTGGCTCGACTATATAAAAAATGCAATGACAGAAAATTACTTTGTTTTTTGGCAATTAATTTTATTAACATTCATTTAATAATTAAAACACATGTTATAAATCTCTTAAAAATAAAACTTTGCACTCTCGAGTCTGGGTCTGTGCAGTGCCTTGTTATTTGAAAATAAAATCCATCTATCTTTCTTTCAAGATTTAAGAGTGTTATCATCAGATGTATAGTCATACTACACTCTTAAATTCTTATTCTGTTCATTTCCCCAAGCAGACACATTCTACACAATAGAGCAAATAATAAAGTAGCCAATAAAAGAAAACCTCATTTGCTCTGTTGAGCAATTTATCTCTGTGTTTAAGCTCAAACGTTTTTTATGAATATCGAGGCAAATGCCGAAGCCGTACCTGTCTAGCCCTGTTTTTGTATACGTTTTAATACACGTCAATACCAAGAATTTTCAACAGGTGCCATACCATTCCTTTTAAGGGCCCGTTGATATTTGATGTCTCGTTGCTGATTCCGTCAAACAACATGCATTCCCCAGCAATGTAATTTTCAGCGTTTCGCACAAGCTGTTTTGCCTTTAGGACTATGATGGACAAAACCTTTATCCGACTAGGACAGACTAGCTAGCATGGGGCGAGCCAACCTGACCTGTGCTCACAATATCCAGTTTTTCTTGGTAAAGGTCTGTCATGAAAATGGTGTGCCAAGTACAACATATCTGCAACTCAAGCCACCTCTTCTGCACGAAATTTGTAGTAGCAAATAAACCTCCTGCTTCAAATTCATGGCATTTTGCAGGAAAAAGACACTGTCGGACTCCCAGGATAGCTCATCTAATCATAGGACATGTACGTGTTGATTACCACGTAGGCTTAGCTATCTTGCCCTGAGGTCGCAATCTCACAAGATGATTGGTCCAAGCACTCTAAACTGAATGGGCTATATCTTTTCACTTACAGCATGCCCTTCTCTTTTTCTTCTGAAATCTCTGGCAGATTATATGGTACCAGACAACACTAGCTAGCCGAAACATGATTGGATAGTTTTTAATCCAACTTTTTCAATGGAAAAAATCTAGTACTATAGGCAGAGGTGGGAGACTTACAGTATTTTGCTGGTCCGTCATTCGTCAGAACCCTGACCTAGTACTCATTTTACCTCTGATAAGTGTTGGGTCCCCGTGACTCGCAATACTAAAAAACCATGGGTTCCAAAAGTAATTATTTGGAGTCCCAAAAATCACACGGTAATTTGGCGTGGATTGCCAAACATTCCTATGCGGATGTTCCTTAGGCACTGATTCAATCTATTTTTTTCTCAATTTTAGAAGATAGACTCAATATTTACAGTTATTCTGCGTTTTTAGCACAGAACAAAGCCATGTATAGAATTCCTCATTTGTATCACGTTTGTTGCGACAGGGCATGGCGAGTGGAGGAGTGTGTGGAAGGGGACCCAAAAAGGCAGGAAGGCTGGGAGATTATGGCTCGAAAAATGAAGGTTTAATAACAAACAATAACTGAAGCGAATCCAAACAAAGTACAACCAAAACTGAATGAACTCACAGCAATCAGCAAGGGGTAGGAAGAAACTTTAGCAGCATGACATATGGACAATGAAGCAATGACCCTACAAGAACTCAATGCAAACTGGGGATTTAAATAATCTTAACACCCAACCAGTAAAATGATAGTTTGAGAGTCGTTATGGATTGGAATGGCATATTGACTTATATTTGTGATCGCATATAATTTCACCTCAACTTCCCTCGCGGTAAAGCCACTCGCTTCACAAATTCTCAACGTTGTGAGAGATGGTACCCCTCGTAATGTGCTCGTTAGTTGGACTGAACCATACTGATTTGCACCCTCTTCAAGTGAGTGACACATTAACGGCCACGGGCGACACGCGTGGGAAGTCACCACGCTTCACAATTGAGGCACGGCATCGGAACAACGTTTCGAGACACCTGTGAAAAAGTGAAATGCTTGAGATACTGTGGCAGTAGTTATATTAAATTGCAATTGATTGACAATCAGTTTAGGGTGTCCCCCGTCTACTGCCTGAAGTAAGCTGTAATAGGCACCAGCAAGCCCCTTGTGGGGATAAGAGGCGATAGAAAATGGATGGATCAATGGATGGATAGTTATATAAAATGCTTGAAACACCGGAATGGGTATTTGGGTGCTTTACATATTTTTATTAAAAAATAAAATATCTGCAGCATTTGGTGTCTATTTTTCCGATGACCTCTCCAGTTTTGGAGATGACCCTATTGCATGGCACGGAGTTGCAGGTCTATGAAAATATATTTTAGGTAGCTCACATGCATGTATGTATGTATGTATGTATGTATGTATGTATGTAAGTATAGTATGTACTGTACAGTATGTATGTATGTACCGTACAATTATGTTCGTATGTATGTATGTACAGTATGTACTGTACAGTATGTATGTACAGAATACACATGCATATTCTGTATGTACGCTGTAAAAACCATAACAAAAAACTGTACAACTCTTGCAGCTAGGGTGTCTTTTTTTTTTTTTTTTTTTTTTACTGTAAAATAACAGGAAGATACTTTCCTGTAAAATTACAGTTAAAATACAGTTTTTATTCTTCATTTTGCAGGATTTACCTCATTTTTCAGGTTATTTCAATGTTTATTTAACAAGATTTTTACATTACGAAACAATTTAATCATGTGTAAATACCAAAAGTAAACGTCCTATTTTGGTTAATAATGCTTAAATTTACAGAAATATTTGGTTATTAATTGGTTTTAATGTGCATATTAACAGAAAAGTGTGGTATAATAATTCATTTTTGATGCAATATCACAGTTTATGACACATAAAATAATGTGATTCATCTTTCATAAGATGCTAAAAAAAAAACTTGAATTATTTTTTAAAAGAACCTCAATCATTTACTTTAATTTTGGGTCATACAACATGTTATATTACATTGTTTTTTACATTTACAATTTACGATTTTAATACATAAACCTACCTATAAAGATGGTTTATTAACATACTAATATGAATATGAATGCTTATTTTTACAATGTGCTGCCATTAATTGGTTTTAAAAGCATTATTTAAAGTGAAAAGGCTGTATTTTATAGATGTAATTTAATTTCATACAATAATTTGAGTGACATTCTAAAACATGTCATAGCACTTCATTACTTATTGAATGATACTAAAATGAACTTTTGTTCATTTTATGCAAATTTCAATTCTCATTATTTCAATTCAACAGATGAGGCAAATTAACAGATGATGCAACAATAACAAATTTAAAATAAATGAAGCAAAAAATAAAATTCAACTCAACTGGAAATGAAAGAGAAAAGTAAAGAACTAGAAAATTTGAAAATAACAAATATATGATATATAAAACAAAACATTAAAAGATAGAATCTAATAACATATGTACTGTAAATACAACATTTAGCCTTTCCATTCGTAGTCCCCAATTTTGGCTGTCAGAGTGAGGATCTTGGGATTGACTGCCACTTGTTTTTTATTGGTGTTCCACTTTTGAGCCTTTGTCTGAGTTTATTTTGAAGATGCACCTGTCAAATGAGAATTGGAAAAAAAAAACATCAGTATCTGTGGATTTCATTGATTTTTTTTTCATTTGCAAACATTGGTTACACGAAAGTATAAATAGAATGTGTTTGTAGAGTATTTGCACATAGTATTGTTTATTAGTGTTTGTACAATATATAGTATTTGTTTTATTTACAACTCTGGTAAAGTAATGTACTGAGAAAAAATAACATGTGAGTAGTATTTATGAATGCAAATTAATAAAGGTGATTGGAGGGATTGTTTCACGCAAAAGTGCAGCCAGATTCATATGGTTGAAAGGTACCATGCTGAATCAGAGGCCCCAAAATAAAAATGTTTCTTATGAAAAGTTTCTAAAGTGGACAGAACTAGTCTGGCACTTAAAGCAAGGTCATTCCAAAGGCATTGATTGGCCATGAAAAAGACTCGATCCTCTCTTGAGACTTGCCTTAGTTTTTTTTTGACCTGCAGTAGCATCTGGCCTGTAGACCTGAGGTCGGTGTGTCTAGGTATGTGTACAGGGGTGTAGGATCTTAGAAGTACAAAATGTGACCTGAGATGATGGGACGCCATGTGCCTTTAAATACGGTGCACCTTTTGATAGTGAATATACGTAAATTGAGTAGCAGTGGCTTACCTCAGTATGAACTCCAACGTTGATGCTTGGGCAGCTGGGTATGATATATTTATGCAGTAGTACGGCCCAAACATCAGCAAAAAAAAGCATCGAGGAACATTCTTATGTGGCCATTCACAGTGGTCTGGTCAACAGGCAGCATAAAATTCTGTGGTTAGGGTTAGCGTTAGGGTTAGGGTTAGTGTGGAGTTACCTGTTGTGACCAGGAGCAAGTGGAAAAGAGAAAATGTTAATTGAATCATGTTACAATTGGATCCAGGACATGAACAATGGTAAAAGTAGTAATAGTTTTCTGTTGTTTGCATTTACTATATGTTGGAAAATGAAATGCTCTTACCACAGACAACAATACAAAGTGTACTTGGAAGTAAAGTACAGTCAAATTCAGGGGGCAGAGTTGTTTGATTTTGTTGATTTGTTGTAGATCTTCATTGAAGTACTTCAAAAGCAAGGGAAGAAACATTGCAACATTTACCATATTTTTTGCACTATAAGATGCACTGGCTTATAAGGCGCACCCCCAACTAATAACATATTTTAAAACTTTTCAATCACAATATAGTAATACTCAAAGTATTGAGTATTAAAATATTTTAAAACTTTTTCAATCACTATATAGTAATACTCAAAGTAATAACAATAATAATAACTCTAAACTCTCAATAACATAATAACTCAATGTCAATTTGACCAACCTTGTTCAACTGTAAACACACAAAAGAAACAGGTAAAGCTTACTTTATCAGTTCATTCCCCATTTACGAATCCCAATCTCAACATTGATCCATATATAAGGCGCACCTGATTATAAGGTCACCATCAGCTTTTTAAAAAATGAAGGCATTTAGGTGCGCCTTATAGTGCGGAAAACACGGTACTTCTTCAACAGTTTTTCTTGAGGTTTACATTTCTTTGAAAATGGTCTCCATCTTGCCTGTACTTTCACTTGATTTAAGAAATGAAATAACTCTGGCACATTTGTTTGCTAAGTTTTTGCCTTTCATGTCCACGCCTGTAAGCTCTTTAAAATGAACTTTCATGCCAGCAGTCTCAGAAAGATTTGGCCATTCTTTCAAAATCTTTCCAAAATCTCAGTACTACTAATAATGTCATTTCTCTGAGTGAGGAAGGTGGCTCTCATCATCTTTTCAATTGCTTTGCTGTCACGGGATTGCTCTCCCCACATTTTCTTTCAGTCTTCTTGTGCATGTTTCTGACTTAAAGGAGTTTCCTCACGTGGCAGCCGTGTTGGTTGCCAGTGTATTTTTTTTTTTTTGTTGAGGTGCCTTCTGCTTCATTCGTGCTAACAATTTTTCTCTTCAATGAAAGTGAAGTATTTCCTCTCTTTAGATTGTCCCCTCTTCTGACCATCTGTGCGGTGAGTTAGTCATATCCACTGCCTACAACTTCACCTTCAATAACAACAGTAAATGCCACGGGGTAGGCATTTGTCATCTTTCTAGCTATTTCAATGATAAGTTTCTTCCCAGATGTTGGGCACAGGGTCAAGATTTTACTGACAATCAATCGAATCATTTCAAGTCTCTCTCTCTTTTTTGACCACATTCCTGCTTTGAGCTTTCTCATGACCTCTGTTGGCAATCCCTTTCAAGGAATTTGAAATTTAAAATGCCAGTCATTGTCACACAGTTGATGAAGTGTGTTTTCCACATGAGAAAGTGTTGACCACAGTGGACCTGCAGTCCATGACCTGCAGCCAGCTGGAGAAAACACGGATAATGTATAGATAGGGTAGGTGCAAGATATAAATCTTACTAAATAGGTGGGTTTTTAATCAAGATTTTTTTTTGTTGTTGTCTTTTTTGTCTTTTGGGACATATGTCCCAACCAAAACTATGAAGAAATGGGCTCAGTGAGATCTCCCCTTCACTTATTTTGAGAGGCGTTCAGCCCAAATGCTTATGCTGGTGAGAAGCCCTGCGTTCAGCCCAGTTTAAACCCATGTTTACGAATGAAGTTTTTAAAATCAATAAAGAACTTGTTGATATGCATTGTGATGTTTATATTTCAATTTTCTGTAGTGATGGAGAAGAAAGAACGGAACTTGACAATATTTAGTTTCATTACATTACATAAAAAAATATTTACTGTATTTTAGTTTGAAATTTATTTTATTACACCTCTCTACTCTTATTTTTATAGAGTTTATAGTATGAAATTGTATTGATCAGATTATTATTGTTATTATTATTATTATTATTATTATTATTATTATTATTACTCAGCGATTGTGTTGTGTTGACAGGCGCACCTCCTTATAAACACAGTTTGGCGCATTTTTTCTGTGTCGACACAGTTCAACGAGTTCATGCCTTGGTCACTTGATTATTTTGAAGCAGTAGGCGCACTGACGCGGGGATTGTTCTCTAAGCTCGGCGCACGCATCAGCGCATCGGTGCTGCCGGGCCCATCACTACTAGTCAGATTAATGATAAATTGACACAATGTTGATAAATCACTCAGCTGTGTATGGTACTCCAACACTTGGTGGTACTGCTGATCGATTCCAGTAACACTATAAAAATGCAACGATATTGCTAGAATAAAGTCAGATTAAATTAAAATAAGCAGGCAAACAGGGGCAGTGAAGTTCTGACGGGGGGTTAGGACAGATAAAAATTGCACTTCCGTCATTTTTAATTTGCCATGTATTTTGGGCATTCCCATCATTTGTCAATCTGTCGGCAAAATGGGCATCCGCCAGTGACACTGACGGAGAGTCCGTCAGTGCTGATCAAGTGCCCACCTCTGATTATATGTAGCACTGGACACACTGCAAAAAGGTAGATATAATAGGTCATAGAAAATACAGACTGGGGATAATATATATACTGTATGTATGTTTTTTTTTCTGAGTATTTTTAGGCCAGCAGAGAATATCTTGTTTGCCCTTAACGTCCATCACTGGTTTATACATATGTGTCAAAGCAATACTCTAAATGGAAGCTATCTGAAAGACTGAATAATAAATACAGCTACTGTACTGCTTCAAAAATCCCATAGTATGTTTTTTTACAACAATTTTGAATCCACAGTTGCTCAATCATTTTAATTGCCATTCATTGAATCACTGTTGTGACAATTTGTAGCTGAAATGTGTTGATGTTCCCCTGTGTAATTTGAAGTGATGTACTGTATGTGATGCACTGCAGCAAAATGCATAACACCTAAAATGGAATTTAATTAGCTCGTGACAAAAATAGCTCCCTGAATCTATGACACAAAAAACTCAGGAGAAACTTTCGTGAGTCACTAATGATTCATATTGCACTTTTGCAAACCTTTGCAAAACTTTTCAATGGTGGTGTAATAACCTGACATCAGGGCTTATTTTAAACTGGGGATTCAGTGTTCATATTTACAAATGCTCAAAAAGACCTTGCGCAGAGACAAGTGAATCAATAAATTTTGCACTCTATGCTTCTAAGTCAATGTTGAAATATAGAATAAAATCTAGTATACAGGGTGTGTGTGTGTGTGTGTCTGTGTGTGTCTGTGTGTGTTTGCGTGTGTGTTTACATTAGGGATCTAACAAGGAATCAATTTTATCAATACAAACTGATATTTAAAAGTGCTGTCAACAAATTAGGTTCTTGATTCCTGGTACCTTGCGATTATTCCATGACTCACCCGCTGTGTTGTGGTTTGATTACGCTATTTGTGCTCCACTTCACCTGCATGTGTGAGTAATCATCGTCAATGCCTACTGGTACTTGTATCTTGTCTTTTTCTTCTTTTTTTTTTTGGGGGGGGGGGGGGGGGGCATCTCTGCACGTCAAGTCGTAATGTTATCATGTAATGTACATCTTTTTCTAATTTTTCTAGTTGCAGAAGGCAAATTAAACGAAAATATTCTGATCTACATTTAAGGATATTCTATAGACTCGACGATAGTAAACTAGGTCTGAGCATCTTGTTAGTACATTTTCCATTTAAAGTAAGTCAACGTGGGGGAAAAAACAATTCAGTAATTAATAGACAAAACATTTATTCTACAAATTGTTTAATTGTCTCTCCCAGCTTTAGTTGACTATCAACTGACTTGTAAAACAATTCATTAGGAGTGGAGGGTCACCTACTTATATGCAATCATATATCAAAATCCAGATGCTAATCCAAATTAGCACCATTGTGATGGTGAACTATAACTATAATAAAACCTTCAAACAAGATGCACAGAGCAGTCTATCGTATTGTATTCTTAACTTACAGCAGGACAGGAATGACGAGCAGGATGATGAACCAAAGAAGTTGCCACACACTTCACAAGAATGGAGCCGAATTAGCTTTTTCTTTATTTATTTGCAGATCTGGCAGGTTGACTAATAATTTGATATATGTTATTTGAGCAATGCAATCTTTCAACAGAGCTACAGGTTGCTGGCGGAGCGAGCACTTCGAGCGAGTGCTTTGTGACAGGAAGCCTGCACTGACAACAATCGGCAGGTGTGGGCCTGCTGCAGCTTGTGCTTGGACTGTGTTCTTTTTGTGAGCTTGCAATGTGAAGAGCTTGCCGGAGAACACGAAAGTGCTCGGCTAAGGTGAGCAAGGCAGACGCCGTGGCATGCCCCTGACCCTTGTGCTTTGAGATACGGAGCTTTTAGGGGAGTGCACATCACAGACTGGGTGCCAACTATGGCAGGTTTCTGACTCCTGACAAAAGTCTGCGTCAGTCGGACGTGTGACCGCTGCAGTTGGTGAGTAATCTGTGTATTATTTATCGATTATATATTATTTGTATATTATCAGAGCTTTGTGTCACAGAAAGGCATGCCGGGAGGTACCAAAGGGAAATTAATACACCAAGTGAGCACCAATTGTAGCGGGTCCCTGATCCAGATGGCTGGAACGTAAACCTGCTTCAGTCGTTGTTCTGTCCATGTATTTTTAAAAATATTTTTTGAAGCTCCGCGTCACAAAGGCCTCACTTATGGTGGCCGCTCCAGTTGAAGCAAATATGCGTTGGATTTTCTCTTCCCCATCAATAGCACTCATCCACCTATCAATTTTCTCTCCTTCTGTTATTTCAAAATATTAAACTGATGACAGTATAAACGAAGCGTATTGGCAGCTGCCGATACTTAAACAACACAAGTTCAACCAACCAACCAGCGTTAGTTAGCACAACACTCCTCCCTCGAGCTAGCTACCCAGGTAAATAGTTGAACACCCTAATCGCAACTTGCTGCTTAGAAGGTTCCTGGTAGACACTTAGGGGAATCTTCCATACCCAGAACATTTTTTGGTGTAAACGGAAAGGGGAACTCTAGCTACCAGGCCACAGTGGAAGAGCTCCTGCGGCGTGAAAGGGGCTCATGTGTCTGCCAATCAGCTCCTTGCATCAACTGTGTCTTTCCCAGGTGTTTATTGTTGTCTCATCAGTTTTGAGTGTATTTAGGTTCCTATTTCCTTTCGGTGTATGTTGGGTCATTGTTGTTATTTTCTGTAGCATGTTCTTGCTGTTGCTGTCACTCCATTGTAATCGCTATGACTTCCTGTCCTGTGTTCTCTCCAGTCCGTTATCAAAGTAGTTTTGCACAAAGTTTATTCTTGGATTTTTGTTTCTTTGTGTACAATTGTTGTCCTTCTTTATTTTTTCTTCACCTTATTTGTATGACTTTTGAGCGGACAAGCCTCCAAGCATTTGAGTCGAAATCCTCCACATCTTATACCACCTCACCCCACAATACGGAAACCTGTTGATTTATCTCTGATTTTGATATCATCATACTCACAGGTATCATGTTTACAAAGAAAAAAAAAACACTGACAGATTGATGGAGTGAAGTGACACACTACACACACTAAAAATGTATAATTGTGCAACCTGTGCGTGTCCCTGTCTGTGGTAGAATTGTGCTTGTCACTCTGAATCTCCCTCTTGAACTATAGCTGATCAATATTACAAGAGCCTTTCACTGCTTGGCACACATTCAACAGCTGTTATGGCATTTCTCATTTTTCCAACCTGTCATATGGTGTCATCTCTCTTTAGACATCTAAATCATTCAGCCAGCATGGACATCATAGCATATCCAGGCGCACTATGTGGTAGAAATATGTAAAGTAAGGGAAAAATTAAATCAACTATGCACTATAACTACATTGTTTACAGTTCAACCACTAGTGTAATTATAAAATGGAATTATAAAATTTAATTATAAAATTTAAGCCATGGGGATTTTTCACGAAAGGGTCATAACATTGTCAAATACAGTGGGCCCTCGGTTTACAAAATAATCCGTTCCGCGGTTGGGATTGTAACGTGAATTTGCCATATGGCGGGCAATCCAAACCTATGTTGAATAGCAAATGTGTGCAAAACCCCAGGTAAAAACATAAAAATTGTATATACATTTTAAAAATTGATCGATTGATTGATTTAAAATTTGAAATTATCAAAAGAGTATAGTAAGTGCTACTTACACGCGTGGACAAAATTGTTGGTACCCCTCAGTTAAAGAAGGAAAAACCCACAATTCTCACTGAAATCACTTGAAACTTACAAAAGTAACAATAAATAAAAATTTATTGAAAATTAAATAATCAAAATCAGCCATCACTTTTGAATTGCTGATTAACATAATTATTTAAAAAAAACAAACTAATGAAACAGGCCTGGACAAAAATGATGGTACCTCTATAAAAGATTGAAAACTATTTGACCAGACTGACATGATTAACTCATGTGTGTCCTTTAATTGACATCACAGGTGTTTCCAAACTCATAATCAGTCAGCCTGCCTATTTAAAAGGAGACAAGTAGTCACTCTGCTGTTTGGTGAAAAGGTGTGTACCACACTGAACATGGACAACACAAAGCGAAGGAGAGAATTGTCCCAGGACATCCGAAAAAAAAATATAGACACACATCTTAAAGGTAAAGGCTATAAGACCATCTCTAAAAAGTTTGAAGTTCCTGTGACAACAGTGGCTCATATTACTCAGAAGTTCAAGACCCACGGGACAGTAGCCAACCTCTCTGGACGTGGCTGCAAGAGGAAAATTGATGGCAAATTGAAGAGATGGATCGTTCGAATTGTATCCAAAGAGCCCAGAGCAACCTCCAAAGAAATTAAAGGTGAACT
Organism: Hippichthys cyanospilos; assembly: GCF_059441005.1. Lineage (NCBI taxonomy): Eukaryota > Metazoa > Chordata > Actinopteri > Syngnathiformes > Syngnathidae > Hippichthys > Hippichthys cyanospilos. The sequence goes on from NC_142382.1 coordinate 17,781,358, forward strand.
CCAAGGCCAAGGTACATCAGTGTCAGATCGCACCATTCGTCGTTGTTTGAGCCAAAGTGGATTTCATGGGAGACGACCACTGCTGAAAAAAAAATCATAAAAAAGCGAGACTGGAATTTGCAAAAATGCATGTTGACAAGCCACAAAGCTTCTGGGAGAATGTCCTTTGGACAGATAAGACCAAACTGGAGCTTTTTGGTAAGGCACATCAACTCTGTGTTCATAGACTCAAAAACCAACTATACGAAGAAAAGAACACTGTCCCTACGGTGAAACATGGAGGAGGCTCAGTAATGTTTTGGGGCTGCTTTGCTGCATCTGGCACAGGGTGTCTTGAATGTGTGCAAGGTAAAATGAAATCTGTAGACTATCAAGGTATTCTGGAGAGAAATGTGCTGCCTAGTGTCAGAAAGCTTGGTCTCAGTCGCAGGTCATGGGTCTTCCAACAGGACAACGATCCAAAACACACAGCCAAAAACACCAAGAATGGCTGAGAGAAAAGCGTTGGACTATTCTAAAGTGGCCTTCCATGAGCCCAGATCTGAATCCCATTGAACATCTGTGGAAGGAGCTGAAACATGCCATTTGGAGAAGACACCCATCAAACCTGAGACAACTGGAGCAGTTTGCTCATGAGGAGTGGGCCAAAATACCTGTTGACAGCAGAACGCTCATTGACAAATACAGAAATCGCTTAATTGCAGTGATTGCCTCAAAAGGTTGTGCAACAAAATATTAAGTTATGGGTACCATCATTTTTGTCCAGGCCTGTTTCATTAGTTTTTTTTTTTTAATAATTATGTTAATCAGCAATTCAAAAGTGATGGCTGATTTTGATTATTTAATTTTCAAAATGTTTTTTTTTATTGTTACTTTTGTAAGTTTCAAGTGATTTCAGTGAGAATTGGGTTTTTTTCCTTCTTTAACTGAGGGGTACCAACAATTTTGTCCACGTGTGTATATATAATATACATGTATACGATTAAAGAACATCATAAATAAAAATTATAGAAATTATTTATTTAACTTTGAGTGATGTGAGAGCTTATTAGAACATATTCCATATTTTAGTCTTCTATGTATTTCTTGATTATCTCCAGCTTTGTTCACATATAAATCATCTTCTTATTTCTCTTTTAACATCACTAGAAATCTTGGGAACCATGGCTGATCATTTCAAGTTTGAATTAAGCACTAACATGCACTATAAATACGTTTTTGCAAGCACTCACAGGTGAACAAAGCTTCAACCATGAGGTCGACCAATAGCAGACCAGCATTTTAGTGCTTCCGTGTCACGATCATTAGCCGACCAGTATCTTAGGGAGTCATGACGCCGACCAATAGCAGACCAGCATTTTATTGACGTAAGCAAGAATCACACACGCACAGTGACCACCATGTTTGATGAGGAGTTTTTGTCGTGACGGGGAAAAAAATGGCGTGAAGAGGGAACAAAAAAACGCCACGGTAGACATCGTAAGGTGAAAAAAACACAAGCCAGGCATCTATTTTTACTTTAATTTTTTACTTTCAACCCCTCAAAATGTTCAGCCCTACATCCATACACCGTATTTTTCGGACTATAAGTCGCGACTTTTTCCTCGTGATTTGAGCCCTGCGGCTTGTAGTCCAGTGCCGGTTATTTGTTTTTTTTTGTTTGTTTTTTTTTTTTTTTGCTAGCCATCAAATAACAAAACTTGACAAGACTCAAACTTGAAAAGAGTTTAAAAAATAAATCATGAAAAAAATTTCTTCAAAATTGGAAAAAGAATGTGTATAAATGTGTGTGATGTGTAAATGTGATACAAGATATATATAAAGGAATTTAAATATTTATGATTGTATGAATTATCTGCAATGTGTTTGTATGTTCACTAAAATAGTCTATCAATGAAACATTAGGAGGCAGAAGAAGATGCATTCGAAGAATTGATTTTGAGTTTGAACTGCTATTTAACAGTAGCAGTATTCTGTTGGTGTTATGTTGAAAATAATTCATTCATTTTTGCATAAATATGTTGGTGCTGAATATGCAGGCATGCTGAGTATATTAAAGAGAGGATGTTGCTGTTGGCAGGCAATTATTTGTTTTTTAAATAATTATTAAAAAAAAAAACTTCAAAGGCAGAGGAAATGCATGGTAAAACATTGGGTTTTCAATATGTCCAAAATTGATAATATTCCCAATTTTGAATGGCACTAAAGGAACCCGACATGGGCGAAATTTGACAGGGTCTGCAGGGTGCAGCTCTCCAACTCCTGTTTGCAAGCATTTAGACGTGACGGCAGATTGGCATAAAAAAGTCGACATGTTTTGACAATCTATGCAATATTTTTGCCTCCAAGTGTTTTTTTTTTTTTTTTTTGTATGTTTTTCCTTTGATATCACACATCAGAAACATCTAAAATCCCAAGTTGGGTCAAAATTTCCCCTCGGGGCTAAAATGTCTCTTCACTACACAGCTACCTCACCCTCCAATACACGCCCACCCCCTTTACTCTTGGAGAGTGCTTGCATCATCTTAGCGTCTTGGTAAGATATGATTAATAAATAAATAATTTAAAAAAAGATCAGACTAAGAGAGAGACAGAGCTAGAGCGGAGCAGAAGAGCTGTTGATGGCCTCAGTAAAAAGATCTACATAACTGCTTTATTGACATTCTGGTGCATTGTACAGATGCTCCTCTACATGTGAAAAAGTTAGATTCCGAAAAAGTAATCGATCAATCATAAAATTTAAAAAAAAAAAAAAATGTACATAAAGACCTTGTCAGACAGGAAAAGATGATCAAGTTTACCGCTGTCTTTATACCATGCTTCCGGGAAGAAGTTCAAAATAAAAACACACCAGGACAATTACTGTCAAAAGTTTATTGCTATGTTACATTTTATCTTGAAGCAATGACTGGCCTCTCACGACATTTTCTGTCTAACTATGATTGAGGCAGGTTGCACATTCTCCCTGTGTAACGTACTATATTTCATAACACTTCTGGCCCATTCCTATTAGTTACTGTCCAGTAAATGTGTCCTTCCTGGGTCATTTAAGTCTTTGCTTAACGATATTACTGCAAAAGAGCTTTACTTTATTTTTTATTTCTTTCCTATTATTGGGCACCCCAGCACTACACAATCAGTGGGGGAAAGTCGTACAATGTGGACGTTCTTATTTTTTTTTTGTTTTGTTTTACTCTAGCAGCGCTGGCATTGGTATCACAGCAAATTTGCTCAATACAAAATCTGTTTCTCCAAATGTTTGTACATAAAGTCCTAGAAGATGGGTTTTTCTCTGTATTTATTTTAATTGAAATTAATGGGGTTGGTTTATGTGGTGACAACAGAAGTGACCCTTTTTTCCCCCACATTTTTGCATAAGTGTGTACATTTTTTCTCTCTTTTTGAGTGGTCGTTAATGCTAGTAATGTATTTCCTGTGTTTGTGTTACTGTATTAAAGACAAAACAAATTTAATCTGTTGACTAAAACATTTACACAGCATTATATGTCTTTGAGAGCTGCCTGTAAAACGTTTAAGTCTGTCGATAAAATCGAGTGAAGCCCCTTTGTTACAAGAACACCTGGATCATACATGAGTAGTTAGGATACAAGACGCTGGGTTGACAAGGACAGATAGAACCAAAAACCTAACAAGAAGAACAGAAAGCAATTCTTAATAAAAAATAAAGTTAGATGACATTAACAAACCATAACTCAATTACTTTAAGACTAGTATTATAATAATAATCCAATCAATCTTTCGCCGATGGATGCTTGTTTTGCTGATGGACCAACGAATGACTGGAACGCTAAAAAAAAAAAAAAAGGCAAATTATAAACGTCGGGATTCCAATTTTCGTCGTACTCGTCGGAATAGACATTACGCTGGATGTCCATCATAGGTCTGTCAGCCCGCCACAACCCTTTTTGCTTGCTGAAATATTATTCAACTGGCTTGGATGTATATTTGGTTTATTGCTGCATCTTTACAGTATGGTATAAACTGCATTCAGCCTGCAGTCAAAGTGACAATAGTCACAGCGCCACCAAAGCAGTGGAGGATTATTTTCAGTTGAGTGAATAAACTGGATTGGTTCAATTCACTACTTTCATTCACAACTATAACACAGCTGACTTTATTGGAGGGTTTTTTTTTTTTTCCTCAGTCCTGGTTTCAACCAAAACTATGCATAATTTCACTGACCAAAAGTTATAAGTAATGTTTAGAATTAGGTGTTTTTTTTGTGTTATTTTGCTTTATGTTTTACATAAAGAAATTGTAGAATGTAGCTTGCTCGTAAGAGCATTCTGGGATGTGTTTCAACTTCAAGACGGTCACTCAAGTAACCAATGGTTACAAAACAAATTTGCATTCTTTCTCAGATTGGCTCTTGACCAGAAAATGTAAGATAAAAGTCTTTTTTTAATTTCCCTAAATAAAGATGTTTTTAAATAAATTCAACCTCAGAATACTTTTACTTCTTGTGTATGTAACAGATGTAATTTAGACAAATATTAATGAAACAGTCTTCTGCAGTTGTAGATCAGGCAATTATAAATGAAAACCAGCATCCATCATTTGAGTGCATTGTAAAGCATGATAATGTAATCAAGTGGACATGTATAATAATTGCACTCCTTGTCCCTTGTAATAAACATGATGGCGAATTATGGCTTGGGGTTTAAACACCTTACTGGCTTTGTTTATGTGTCACACTTATATTACTGTGTTATGTTTCAATTGCAGTGCAATTGTAGAACTACAGACGTGGTGTAAACTTTGAGTGTAAGTACAAAAACATAAAAAAAGAATTGGTATGAGTGCAGCTTGTCAGGAGTGCAGACAGAAGTAGACCAGCACCAGACGAATGACGGACCAGAAAAAAAAGTCAAATGTCACCCTATATAGACAGACTAACTATTATAATTTTGTCTGCCTTGAAACAAATGACGATGACGGAAAGGGGGCGGGGCTCTGACAAATGGCGGACCAGTAAAAAAAATCTAAGTTGCCCACCCTGAATACATGTTTCACTATAATTGACTGAACCTTCAAGGATCCTTTAATTTAAGGGTGTTAAACTGAAGGCCCGGGGGCCAGATCCGACCCGCCACATAATTTTATGTGGCCCTCAAAATACTGATATGACTGAAGTTTATAGTTTAAATACCAAACTTGCAAATTAGGGTTAACTTTAAAAAAAAAAAAAAAAAAACGTTTTTTAATCCCACTCTCTCTTTTGAACAATTTTTCCGAGCCTCTGTTCTTGTCACGTTCGGGCGGTGCGGCGGGGCTGGCGTGATCGCAGGGGGTAGAGGACTCAAAAGCAGAGAGGCTCCAAGGCCGAGAGTGTGGGTGATCGTCCATGTTTAATAGTCAACATTCAGGTAAGAACGGCAACGGAAAAAGCAGGATGGCAAAAACTCCAAAAGGGCACAGACCGGCAGGTAAAAAGAAAAATACGAACAGGTCGGTGGGATAGGGATAACCAGACGGGAGGCGAGTGACAGGAGACTAGAGAACGGAGCCTAACGACTGGTGACATGCGACTGGCCATGTGTAAATTGACACAATGATCCGACAACTAATGTAACTAACGGTAACTTGCTGGGACTAAAATAGACGGGACAATAATCTGACAAGTACGAAACAGCTGGACGGAACGAGAAGTGGGGAACACTGATTGGCTGACACATGGGGCTGGGACACACGGGCAACAGGTGGGACAAATTGCACAAGAACAAAGAAAAACCCACAGCTTGGAAACACTAAGAAACCCCACAACAGAACCATGACAGTTCTCAAAAATAGTGTAAGTGTATGTGGAACACAATTCTAATGTATTTGACCTCACAGTCAGTACAGTCCTCTGACAGAAATTGTTAATATAATGTGGCCCACAATAAAAATTAGTTTGACACGCCAGGGTTAAAGGTTTGTCCAAGAAAGGGGTGTCAAACCTACGGCCTGCGGGCCAGTTCTGCAAATGGTTTTGTAAAATATTAAAATGAACTAAAAAATTTTAATAAATGAAAAAATTTATGATTATTAGTAATGTTAATGTTTTATGATGAATCATGATGTTGTGCTTTTACTAATTTGGACAGTCATAAAAAACACAAATAAATTAGAAGTTGATGTTTTAAAGTTATATAAATATATACTATGATTTTATTGGTCCGGCCCACTTAGGAATAGATTTTCCTCATTAAGGCTCGCAAGCTAAAATCAATTTGACAATCCTGCTTTAACTTATTGTTATTTTGGTAGTTGTCATATATAAATCAACAAGCAGCTTTTTAAGTTGAAATGACAGCTCCACTTAACCCAAATGAAATGTATTCTGATGGCATATTTGCAAGACTATGATGCAGATTTAATTTATATTTTAATGAATCGCGGCCCTCGTGAGGACAAGCAGTTGAGAAAATGGATGGATGGATTGCAGTTCTGCTTTTATGAACACTTCAATTATGTTGCCATGCTGTGACTTGGAATCCCTCTTAGAACATGGACATTGAATTGCAATAAAAACATATAATTATCCGTAACATAGCATCCATAGTAATTGGACATGTAGACACAGTCTACGCTTTATATTTTCCTTAATGAGGATCACCCACTGTGACAGGTACAACTGCTGTGAACATATTCCCAGAAATTCACCTACAACCACTGTCATGTTCCACTGTGATTTGACAATGACAGCCAATTACAGAAAGAAGGGGGTGTTCCAGATATACTAAGGCTGTGGCACAGAAAAAAGCTGACAGCAAGATAAGAAACAAAGGTAATAAGGCAAAATTTTAGACCAGTGAAAAATTGTGGCTGAACACAAAATGCAACATTCTAATTGCTGTTATTTTGTACTTAAGTTGAATTAAATTAAAGGTATTAATTAATATAGCATATTCATGTGAAATAACAGTGTAAAATACCACCAAATTCTTACTTTTACAAACAATGCTCCTATCAGCGGAAGTGACTAGTTGCCATGTTTTTGCCAAATAGCTTGCTGATTGCTTCAAGTGACCTAAAGTGGAACATTCTTGTTAGCATTAACATCTAAATTTGTCCCGCTACTGCTCAGCGCAGTTGAAATCCTTTGATCGCCCCGAAGAGATTCACAATGGGTGGGCTTTGCCATCTGGGCCATTACCAGACATTCAGCTTTGGCCGATGCAAAATCCCTGTATATCTACTTCCACAAGTGTCAAAAAGGGAAAAGATGATGGAAAATCTTTGTAGTCACAGCTACAGCGATGATGCAACAGATATGACACACATATGCACAGGTTTGTTTTTTTTTTTTCAAATGTAAATATATTACACGGATGACTTTTTGTAGATTGCAACTATTTTGCTGAAGGGAACTCGCTGCGTAAAAGTAATATGTGTAAAGCTAAACACGCACCCCAGCAATTAAACAAATGAATATGGTGCTTCATAGTGTGTGTTCGCCCATTTTGACTGGCTCCTTGGAAACAATGAGAGAGCGGTGATACTTCTATAGTGGCAATGTTTGATTTGCTGGTAGCACTCATTTTTAAGAAATAAAAAAAAGACTTGTCACAGGAATAACATCACGCTCGTTTACCTCCAATCAAGTCCCTCCTGTCGTCCAATCAGCTGTGAGTCCACACCCTCCTTTCTCCACCCACACCAACCACTTCTAGTGGAGAAAAGTTAATGTGCTCTTTTTTTCTTGCGTGGTCCTTTTTTTTCTTGTGCGTTTTTTCTTGTGTGCTCTTTTTTTTTGCCTACTTTTTTATTTAGGAAATTTCCACTTCAGGGTCACCATAGTTTCTGTATACTCATCAGTATTTCTGAAGCTGAAGACATTCCAAAACAAAGCAAAGAGAACAAAAGTGGTTCATGAGAAATACTAAAAGTACAAGGACATTTAAACACATTAAAAAAATATCTAAATCAAAGGGCAAAAATCTAATGAATAAAAAGCTGTATTGTGAAATTGGGATTGAACATGCTTAAAATAACCTTAATGTAAGGAATAAAAGAGAAAAGCATTTTAGCATAAATCGTCTTCAACATTTTGGACATTTTCTGTAAATTACAGACTATACATACCAATAGAAGCCAAATATGGTTAACTGTGTTCCTTTATTTGACGATTAATTAAATGTTTGCCTGATATTTTTCAATAAATTCTATTATGTTAATAGCTACCCTGTGTTGACCATATTTTGATATATTTGAATCACAATAGAGTCTGTTGACAGCAATTGAGACATAAAGTTAGGATGAATCAAACTAATGAACAGAAGTACAATGAAGACACCATACACTTACTTCTTAGATGGGGTGTGTTTTCCTCCAGGTTAAGTGGAGGTGAAAACAGCTCAGTGTAGCAGAAGCCTTTCAACTGTTTTCCATGTGGAGGAGACAGTGGGGTGTCTGTAGTTAGACAGAGTGGATAATGAGGGCGAAAAGGTTAGAATAGATGTTTGGCAGTGTGGCTAGATAGTGCTGGCGGCATTTAAGCTCTCTCTCTTACACATGCACACAGGGGTTGAAACACTGTGTAGGATAGTGAGGGATTTTCATGGAATGGCCTAAGTGTAATACAAGTACCATGGGTCAAGTAAGTTGTGAAAGAATGGAAACAAGGAAAAGGGCTACTGTAGCCAGAGGAGATTAAAAAAAGAGAACAGATATAAATGAAAAAAAAAAAACCTTGCTCAACTGAGCGGAGGAGTGACACTCGAGGACCCTCTATTGTACACAATCTCCTCTGTCCGGGGCCCATAGAGCAGAGGAAAGAAGAGTCAGGTGAGCAAGCGCTGCGGAGGCAGCGGACGTGCCAATCCAATTATAGTCCAGTGCAGTTTACCCGTGACAAAAATCATTTTTTTGCTCAGATTTTGCTGCTGCGGCTTTATATACCAGTGCGCCTTATAGTCCGAAAATATGATAATTTTAGAGTTACCCTTAATAGGACACACCAATACTTTTAGACTTCATTTTAGAAAATAAAAGTGTGTCTTATATTTGGGGATTTATGGTAGGTTACAGATTATGCTGTGAACAAAGTGGTGTAAACTGTGTGTTAAAACAGCCAGAAACAGAACTGTCAGATAAGATTTCATTTACCATTTATATTGCTGACCTTCAACAGCAACTTTCATATTCAGAGTAAAAAGTAAAATGGGGCATATATAGTGGTGGATGTGGTGGACTATCTCCTTTCACATTTTCAATTACGAATGCTGCAATAAGACAACTACAATATAACCTGAAGATGGCAAAAGAAGAAAAGAATATTAACTGTGTTTACTTTTAATCAGATTTGAATCGAAAAGATGAGAGCTAATATTTTAGCCTGCCTAATGGATCTTAACACGGGCGATTGCAGAACCGTGAACTCCGTCTGCCCTTACCTTCTTCTAACCCTAAGTAAATCTGGCATTTGCCTTCAGATTCACCCTAAAAAGACTTGAGACTTCAATTCTCAAAGTCAAATTTAAGTCAGCTTTGAATCAAGACCTACTCATAGTCTTGAGGGGATAATAAACTCCCAAAATTAATTTTGTTAGAAATCATTGTTTGTGCTACACAAATAAACACTGAACAAATAAACATACAGATTTTCGTAAATTATTTGTTATCCTAGCTAATGTGCTGCATGCATTGTTAAATTAATTCATCCATTTTCTATAGCCACTTATCCTCACGAGGGTAGATGGCTTGCTGGTGTCTATCCCAGCTGACTTCGGGCAGGAGGCGGGGGACACCCAGTCGCCAGCAAATGGCAGGGAAAACAGAGACAAACAAACATTCACGCTAAAGACAATTAAGTGTGTTCAATACACCTGCCATGCATGTGTTTGGAATGTGGGAGGAAGCCGGATTGCCTGTAGAGAACCCATGCAGGCTCACGGAGAACATGCACCCTAACTCCACACAAGAAGGCCGGAGCAAGGTAGATTTGAACTCGGGTCCCTGAGCTGCGAGGTGAATGTTCTAACCACCGAGCCGCACTTGTCATATTAATTTAGGCCCATATATGCATAATGTATAACTAAGTCAGCGGTTATCAAAGTGGGGTCTGTGGATCCCTGAAGGTCCGTGGCCTGACTGCATGGGGTACGTGAAATAATTTGGGTTATTAATAAGAAAATATAAATTTCATTTTATTTTATATTCAATTGTGAAAATATTCATCACTCTTCAAGAACACATTCAATTCAATGAGGTGAATATATTTTTTAAAATGTCATCATTTTGAAATTTGTCAATGAGTTTTGCGGCTACAATTTCTTGCTAACGAGGCAATGAAGTCAGCAGAGCTAAAAGTGTCAGAGAAATCTACAAAGAAGACTAAGACAAGCCCAGACTAGACTGCATTATTTGTAGTAACTCAGACCAGCCAAGATTGACTTTTCTTGCTAGCAAGGGACAACTAAGCTCCCATTCTCGTGTTCGCTTCAGAGCTGTCAGAGCTCAGTCACCCCGTTTGCTTTTTTATTCAGCAAAGTTTTACATAGTACAAGACATAACAAAAAGCCCAACTGCACAAAGTCCAGCGCCGCTCATCCAATCCAACAGCTGACCAAGGTTTCAGTTCACACTTTTCGGCCTCAACAACCCTATCTAAGGAATGGGGTGAGATGGACAAGGACTGCATAGATGGATTGCAATACAGAAAATAAATACATAATGACAACACTTTAATGTATGATGTCTTTAACAAAGTGGCATTTTATTTTATTATGCTGTTTTTGACAAAGGGTGGATAAGTGGTTAGCATGTTCACTTTACAGTTCAGGGACCCGAGTTCAAATTCATCTTGCTCTGGCCTTCCTGTGTGGAGTTAGCATGTTCTCCCCGAGCCTACGTGGGTTCCCTCCGGGCATTTTAGCTTCCCTCCACATTCCAAGCACATGCATGGCATGTGTATTGGACACAGTAAATTGTCCTTAGCGTGAACGTTTTTTTGTCCATGTGTGCCCTGCCATTTGCTGGCAACCAGTCCAAGGAGCCCCCCGTCTACTGCCCAAAGTCAGCTGGGATAGGCACCAGCAATCCTGTGACCCTTGAGAGGATGATACTAATATTTCCAATGAGAGTTAAGGAAACAGACCTGATCAATTTATTTTACATATATTTATTTTACAGTTAGGAAGTCTCATATATAATATATATATATATATATATATATATATATATATATATATATATATATATATATATATATATATATATATATATATTTTTTTTTTTTTTTTTTTTTTTTTCTGATTAACATTTTCACAAAGGTGTTATTGCATTCAAGATTTGTTGCCGTTATCCTTGCCACAGCTCTGTGGAAAGAAATCTATACTCACAGGCAAGTATTCTAAAAATATATCCTACAGTTGCTCACACTAACTTGCTAATTAGATGGACGATATGAGCATTTGACAGCAGGACTCAACCCTGGGGAGTTGGTGCAGTGAAACATAAAGATAAAAGATAGACTACAGTATGTGACAAAAATGAATCAGGTCTCCATAACAGAAGTACTGAATGCTAATGGGAATAAGGGCCTGCTTGGGTTATTAATCAGAATCTTGTTGCTGTCAATGAATACTATTCCGAGCTCATAAGAATTCATTTATTTTGGATTCGCTTAAGCATGATGAAATACCTTATTAGCACCTTACAGCTATGATGACTTGCAGAACAAAGTTTGAGCCATATTAGGATTACTGTCACATTAGCTCTGAGGCAATAACATACGTACAGTACAAGCACATCTCTGATATTAAAACGAGGACATCAACAATGTATGTGTTGGTATTAAAGTAAAATGTATATATAATATGGGATTTATATTACTAATAGCTTTAGAATACATTGTTTCCGCAGAATCAGGCATATGTCGCAGATATTGTTTTTGAGTTGACGAAATTTCTAATTTTGGATAGAGGTGTCCATATTTGGATTTCGACAAAACCAACCTCTAGCCATAAGCTTAAAATTCTAGGGATTACTAGACAATTTACGTTGTTGCAATGAAGGTTTTATTACACTAGCTAACCAAAGCAACAAGTAAAAGTCGAAAAAAACATGATATGACCCTATAGTAGGAATTCAAACAGAAGCCAAAGGCATGGACATCCATGTGGAATACGAACACGGCTGTACATTGCCGCAGTAAGCATGCACTTCCTTGCATTATGGTAGATGATCATGTCACCTGAATATTGGAAAATAATCCAAATGTAATCAATCCACAGTTTAGTCTTTCTTTACTTTATTTATACTATTAATATCATGCTTTAATTCATGCATTAACTTGAGGTGTATCATGACAGGGTTTAATGTTTTGTTTATATAAAAGTGTGGAGAGAATAGTGAAGAAAATACAGAAAAAACGTTTGATAAAAATACACATATATATATATATATATATATATATATATATATATATATATATATATATATATATATATATATATATATATATATATATCAGAGAACAGTAAAATAGCATGATTAAATGTAGAGGTTTTGAAATGTCCCTTTTTAGGAAATCAATTTTTCAATATACAACCCCCCCCCCAAAAAAAAAAAAAAAAAAGAAATCAACAACAAAAATAATTTAAACCAAACATGAGTGGCCTTTTTGCTCCCCAACATTTTCAAGTTGACAACAAGGATATTTGATACTTTTCAGCCATAGTGAAGTTTACATGCAATTACAAATTGCAAACCTAATCATAACAGAGTGGGTCAATTTCCCTAAAACAGGTTGCTGCCAATTATTTAGGGACTAAATAATCAAGCTCTTTGATGATGATGTGGATTACGTGAGCCTTTTGACAAATATCAAAATGATCACATTTTTGAAAATGTATTCAAATATTGAAGTGAAATATTAAAATATGAATTTTATGTGAAAAGTGAAAACATTCACAATTCAATATCAAATAAAATGTAGCTAACACACACACACACAAATATATGTATATATATATATATATATATATATATATATATATATATATATATATATATATATATATATATATATATATATACACCATATTTTATAAGATGCACCAGATTCTAACATGCACCCTCAATTAATGACATATTTTTAAATCACTATAAATATTTTTCAATCACTATATAGTAATACTCAAAGTAATAACAATAATAATGAATAATAAATAATAATACAAATAAACTCTCAATAGCATAATAACTCAATGTCAATATGACCAACCTTGTTCAACTGTAAACACACAAAACAAACAGGTAAAGTGTAATTTTTCAGTTCATTCCCTATCTACGAATCCCAATCTCAACATAAGGCCATAAGATCCATACATAAGGCGCACCCGATTATAAGGCGCAACATCAGCTTTTAAAAAAAAATTAAGGCTTTTAGGTGCGCCTTAAAGTGACAAAAATACGATATATATATATATATATATATATATATATATATATATATATAATGGTGGGCCCCTTGATTTACGCACTCCCTGATTTACGAACTTTTCATCTTACGAACGTGGACCGCGGCATTTTTTTTCCCCCTCTTACGCACAAACCTTTCGTCTTAGGACCAATCCAACATGCTGGTCAGTGTGTCCGCACTATTTTTTTCGCTTTGCTGCATCAATAAAAATAACTATTCTCGCATGTCACGGAAACGCAGATATGCTATTGGTCTTATAAGGTCACAGTCACGGTCTCAGTCACGGTCTCAGTCACGGAGATGCCAATATGCTATTGGTCAATTAAGGTCACAGTCACGGTCTCAGTCACGGAGATGTGGATATGCTATTGGTTGGCGTCACGTCAGTCACAGAAATGCAGATATGCTATTGGTCGAACTCCCTCATCTGCTTGATGGCGCGAGCTTCACTTTGAAAACTTTTACCTATTAGACATGGCTCCTAAAATAGCAAGTGGCAGTAAAGGAAGAAGTAAGAGGATGATTACAAGAGAAATGAAGCAGGAGATAATAAAAAAATACAAAGGAGGCGCACGTATAGCTAACCTTGCTATTGAATATGGCCGTAACCGCTCGACTATCTGTACGATTCTTAAAAACAAGGAAGCCATTAAAGATAGCAAATCTTCCAAGGGCAAGACTGTCCTTGCCAGGGGAAGGACCTCGGTCCACAACGAAATGGAGAGGCTTCTTCTATTGTGGATTAAAGAATAAGGAAATCGCCGGAGATACACACACAAACGATAATTTCTCAAAAGGCAAATGCCATCTTTGCCGATCTCTTGGGAGCCCAGCGCGACGGCAGAGACGAAGGATCATCGCAGCAAGCCCCCCCGGATTTCAAGGCTTCTCATGAGTGGTTTGATCATTTTAAGAGGACGACTGGTATCTACTCAGTTGTGAGGCATGGAGAGGCAGCCAGCTCTGACAAGAAAGCAGGAGACGAATTCCTCAAAATGTTTGCGGCATTAATTTTTCAGAGAAGGCTACCTTCCTCAGCAGGTGTTTAACTGTAATGAAACTGGTCTTTTCTGGGAGAAAGAGAAAACGTCCTGGCCACAAACTGGCCATTTTGTGCAAATGCCAGTGGGGACCTAAAAATCAAGCCCCTACGTGTGTACCACTTGGAGAATCCTCGTGCCTTAGAGGCACAAAATATCGTTAAGGACAGGCTCTCTGTGCTTTGGAGGTCTAATGGCAAGGCTTGGGTCACGAGGACCATATTTATTGAGTGGGTAAACATCTGCTTCAGTCCTGCTGTCAAAAATTATTTGAAAGAGAACAATCTTTCTCGGAAATGTCTCTTGGTGCTGGACAATGCCCCTGCTCACCCCCCTGACCTCAAGCAGCACATACATTCAGACTTCAGCTTCATCAAGGTTCTCTATCTGCCACCGAACACCACCCCTCTCATCCAGCCTATGGACCAGCAAGTGATCGCTAACTTCAAGAAACTTTACACGAAGCATCTTTTCAGAAAATGTTTTGAAGTGACCGAGAGTACTCAACTCACCGTCCGAGAATTCTGGAAGGGTCATTTCGACATTGTTCGTTGCCTGAAATTGATCGACAAAGCTTGGAATGAGATTTCCGAGCGCTCCTTGAACGCCTCATGGAAAAAACTGTGGTCATCGGAGGACGAAGCAGTAAATGATCCCTTGCCGGAGGGTGATGTTGAGGAAATAATTTCACTCGAGAAGTCCATGGGGCTTGTTGTCGACGAGGCTGATGAGAATGACCTTATCGAGGAGCACAAGGAGGAAAGCGCACCTCGGTGCCCGAAGACTCTGCTTTCTCAGAGAAAGATGTGTTGTGGGATTGAGGAGGATTTTGAAGTATTCTGCCCACCGATTCACAACGTCCCGAGTAGAGGTGAGCAGTGCCCCATCTCCACTGTACACAGTGTCAATGGTGCACTGCTTCCCCCCTCTGAGACCCCGAATGGTGGACCAGAATTTCTTAGAAGCCGTCCAGAAGTCGCTTTCCATGGCCTCACCGAATTCCTCCCACACCCGTGTTTTTGCCGTGGCGACCGCCGAAGCTGCACTCTGCTTGGCCAGTCGGTAACTGTCAGCTGCCTCTGCTTGACGGGATCCCTTGCCACCACGACAGGCACAGACCACCTTACGGCCACAACTCCAATCAGCCGCCTCGACAATGGAGGCACAAAACATGGTCCACTCTGACTCAATGTCCCCCGCCTCCCCCGGGACGTGGGAGAAATTCTGCCGGAGGTGGGAGTTGAAACTCCTTCTGACAGGGGACTCTGCCAGATGTTCACAGCAGACCCTCATTATACGTTTGGGCCTGCCAGGTCTGGCCGGCATCCTCCCCCACCATTGGAGCCAACACACCACCAGGTGGTGATCAGTTGACAGCTCCGCCCCTCTCTTCACCCAAGTGTCCAAATTATGCGGCCGCAAATGCGATGATACAACCACAAAGTTGATCATCGAACTGCGGCCAAGGGTGTCACGCCGTGGCATGGCGGCGTGAGGCGGTGGAGGGAATGGGACTCAAAAAACGCAGGAGGACAGAGAGGGTGTGCTCAAACAAAAATGCTCTTTTAATAATAAAACAAGGCAGGAAAACCAGTAGACAAGAACTGGACAAAGTAGCAAAATAAATGAGGTACGGAATATAACTCACGAGACTTAATTCGGATGACTGGGAAGAATGGAGGGCGAGTAGGAGGGGAAAGACACAGCGGCACAGGGAACACGAATTGAAGATATCGGTGGGGTAAGAGGTGCAATAATCCGACGAAGGCTACAGAGGGACGGTGGTTTAAATACATGAAAACTAATTACAAAAAACACACCACAGCTGGACGGGGACATGAGGCATGGGAACCGGATTGGCTAACACGTGAGGAGCGGGGACACACGAACAACAGGTGGACGAGATAAAACTAACGAGACTGAGAAAAAGGCCAATTCAGTCTGTAAGAACGTCATGGACAACTTCGTGCTGCGCCTCAAGAAATGCACGGAGCTAAATGGAGGCCATCTAGAACATATGCTGTAGAACAGAGAAAAAAAGACCAAAGACCCTAGTGTTTTGATGTGATGTTTTGACTATAATAAACATTTCATTCAGACAAAACACTAAGAAACAGGGCCTAATTAGAGTTGGGACCCGTTTTTTTCGGGTCACCCTGAAAATGCTTCCATATTTCTCATTCCAAATGTTTGATTTCCGAAATTCCTTGTTTTCCACGCCAAAAATCCCATTGACTTAACATTGGGTGATTTTACATTTCTTATTTACAGCTTTCACATTTCATATTTTCAATATTTAGCTCATTCATCCTGTCTTAGGGATCATTCTCATCACTCCAGTAATGTGTACATTCCAATATATCCCCATAATTCCGTAATTTTCACTGTTAAATATTTCACAATTCATTTTCAATGGGAGTATTTCCCATTCATTCCCAATGGGAAATTTAACATTTCACATTTTGAGCTTTGCCATTTCACATGCTTCACTTAACAGCTGTTGAACCGTAGTTACTGTGCTAAGCTAAGAATAGCGCAGCATTGTGAGCACAATATTGAGCATGGTCTCGGCCACTGCGAGATTGCGACATTGAAAAACTTCTGCTGTCGCCTCTGGCCGCTGTTGATATACCCCCACTAAACGCTAAATGTAGCGTTGACCGGTCCGTGGTGATCAAAAGGTTGGGGAGCACTGAACTAACCGATGACCATTTCCTCTTGAATAACAGTTAACTACTGTGCTGTTGTATCTGACAAAAGCATCTCAAGTAGCATGGTGGCTAACATTAGCATGTTAACAAAAAGGCTGAACAACATAACACACAGGAAGTACTTCGCATGACCTTAAACTCAAGCAAACTTACATGCTCAAAATATCCCCAAAAATGTATATTGTTGCTCCAGTGGCCTTGTAAATGATGCTTAGATCACCGGAAAAGTAAAACTAGAACAGCAAATAATAACAAAAACATAACGATCCAAACTATGTTCTCCGCGCTCACCACCAATACACCAGCACTATCTCAAGGTTAACGAATGAACTTGCATCCATATTGCCAACTACTATATATCGCTAGTGTCACTACTGTTGTCTTTAATCTCTGTGTTTTGTTGTTTTTCCTTCAGGCCCTGGTACTTCTCAGCTTTTCATGTTCCTTTTTTTGGATGTCGCTATCACTCGGGATAGCCATATCTAGCACAGATGCTGTCTTCTGATGTTTATCTACCATTACTTTATCAAGCTAGTTGGCAATCACCAGTTCTTCAGCCTGGATCTGGAAATCACACAGGATATTGCTCTGGTTGTTCTCCTTCATCTTTGGATGTATCTGCTATCTTGATCCTGGGGCGTCCTATCCATATTTGGTACATATACACCTGGGATTCTCTCTGATGTGCTAGAGCCTGGCCTCTATTGATCTTGCTTTTTCAGCCTGTTCTTTTGCTGCTATGAAGAGCGCCTCCCTGCTGTCTTTCCATTCAGGATTTTTCCACTACTACTTTGTCAATGTCAGGCATCCCTTCAATTTGGTACATGCCATGCACGGGCCCTTACTGGGGTTCTGTTGTCTGCGGCATTCACTTATCAGGTCATCGGTGGAGAGCCATCATCTTGATGTATTCTTTATGTTGTTAATGTACAGTATGTCTTCATGTTGTTTCCTCTTGGATAGTGCCCTGGTCACTCATTCGTCCATGTAGTGACACTTGATAAACCGTGTAATGTATTTACTGATGAAAGCCTTGACAGAAGCATGGCTACAATAACAATGACAGACTGACGATAAGTTTGCTTCATCTTGGACTACAGATGGCGGATGGGTGCCAAGTGTAATGACAAATGATTGACCAATACATTCTTAAGTATTGACAACCCTGCCTAAAATTACAATTGAGAGTTGTGTCCACATCTGGCATGAAATAATAGGTGTCGTTCTCAAACATCTTTGTTTATAAAAAAAAGAAAAATACTAAATGATGATGAAAATAGTACGTATTAAAAATATCACAGCCAGAGTTAATTGCAATCCTTTTTTCCATAAAAATGATAATTAACTATGATGAAAACAAAAGTCACAATTTATTTCTTTTCTACTGTCATTAGCTGTTTAGCGGAACAATATGGAGATAAGTTTGAAAAGAAATTTCAGCTGAGCGATTGTATTGTGCCTTGTGTATTTATATTCCCTCACCATGTTTGCATTCAACCGAAGCTTTCCAGTTGAAAGAAATTTTCTCTCATGAGAAATGGTCTGATTGGAGATGGCATTAATTCTCACTGATGCATAGATGAGATTTTGAGAATTGAGAATAGAGCGAGGGAGAACATATTGCCTGTATTTAGTAAAATAACCATACTAAACAAAAATTATATATATATATATATATATATATATATATATATATATATATATATATATATATATATATATATTTATTTGCTTAACACTTTCTATTTGGAATGTAATTATTATAGTATATTGAAACATGTTTTGTTGTAGTTTTAATGTATATTTTTACGTGTTAGTATGGACTGTTGGTATTTGTTATCTGTGGGCAAGTATTGGGGTTTTATGTTATTTTCCATTTGGGGATTTTGCTGTTTTTTTCACGTGTTCATGTGTTTAAGTTCGTGTTTTGTTTCCCTTGTGTCTGTCTTTATCAGTGTGATCGCATCCACGTATCAGCATCACCCTGCTTCCCTTGTGTTCGCCAATCAACCCCCTATTCCAATTGTTTCTTGTCCAGGTGGTCCTTGTTTTCTCGTTAGTTTTGAGGGTATTTAGTTTCTTGTTTCAGTTCAGTCCTTCTGTCAAGATTCAACATGGTGGAGGGTGGTGTAGGGATGTGGACCCAAAATGCCACTCCCAAGTAGTCTCCTGTGAGGAATGCACTACAGGCGTGCGACCGCTGGCCCTAATCTGCACACAAGGACAGACAATTAGGCACAGAGGTTGTGACAATATTGGGACCATTATCCATCACAGTTGTAACATACTATTTGAAAACATACAGTATATGCATTCATTTACATGTGAGTAATGTGTTTTTTTTCGGAGTCTGTTTTAGTTGTTTTGCATTTGATTGTGTTTTGTTTTATTTTTTGAACACGCAGAATAATTTTATTGATTACGGACCATTTGCTTTCTCTTTTTCATCTATATTTGATTTTTGGTGTTTGCATATTTAATTCACGTGTGTGCGAGGTGCAGTGGGCGCCTGTGTTACGAGAATAATTCATTCCGTGTTTGAGCTTGTAAAGTGAACTCACCGTATGGCGGGCAATCCAAGCCTATGTTAATTAGCTAATGCGTTTAGAACCCCCATCAAAATTGTACATACATATTTTACATACATATTAAAAATTGTTACCAAAATATTATAGTAAATGCTGCGTATATATAAAATACATGTATACAATCAGAAAACATCATAAATACAAAGAATATAGAGAGGATTTATTTGCCTTGGAGTGGTGCTTGTTATGCCCATATTTCCTAGTACGGGTAGCCTAGGCTAGGCTAGCTATATATACATATATATATATATATATATATATATATATATATATATATATATAACTTGAACTGCTCGTATGACGGGCAATCCAAACCTATGTTAATTAGTGAATGCGTGCAACGCGCGCAAAAACCTTTGGTAAAAACATCACGACTTTATACACATATTAAAAATGAGTAACATAATCTACTGTACAGTTAAATTAAATAACATAAACAAAGGAAAAATGACATTTACCTTTGGGGCGACGTGACTTGAGCTGGGTGGAGGCGGAGGGGAGCAGAGACCAACCCGCAGAATTTATTTATTTATTTTCTTAAATGGGAACTTTTCTCAAACTAGAACATATCACCGGCGATTTCCTTCTCTTTAATCCATAATAGAAGAAGCCTCTCAATTTTGTTGTCGATCGAGGTCCGTCCCCCGGCAAGGAAAGTCTTGCCCTTAGAAGATTGCCGAGCGATTATGGCCATATTCACGAGCAAGGTTAACCATGCGTGCGACTCATTTTCTCTCCATCCTTCCGTCCCGACCAGCTGTGCCATCAAGCTAGATGAAGGTGTTCGACCAATAGCATATCGGCATTTCCGTGACTGACACCGTGACTGAAACAGTGACTGTGACATTGTTAGAGCAATAGCATATCAACGTTACCGTGTCAAGCGTGATTAGATGATTTCGTTGATGTAGTAAAGCGAGGTCAATTGTACGTTCACATCGACTGGCAACGTGTAGTGAAATCATAGTTAAAAGCATCACGAATTTACACACATAACTAAAATTATTAACATAATCTACTATCTAGTTAATTTAATTAAGGTGAATATGCAAAGGATAAATGACATTCTCCTCTGGGGCGACGTGACTTGAGCTGAGTGGAGAAGGAGGTGAGCAGAGACCAACCTGCAGAATTTATTGATTTATTTTCTTAAACAAGAACTTTTCTCAAACTAAAACATATCACCGGCGATTTCCTTCTCTTTGATACATAATAGAAGAAGCCTCTCCATTTTGTTGTCGAGCGAGGTCCGTCCCCGGGCAAGGAAAGTCTTGCCCTTAGAAGATTGCAGAGCGGTTCCGTCCATACTCACGAGCAAGGTTAACTATGCATGCGCCTCCTTCGTATTTTTTTTTCATTATCTCCTGCTTGCTTTCTATTGTCATCATCCTCTTACTTCTTCCTTTACCGCCACTTGCAATTTTAGAAGCCATGTCTAACGGATAAAGTTTGCAAAGTCTTCATAACATTCCTTCCTTCTGTTTTTCACTCATTTTCTCTCCTTCCTTCCATCCCGACCAGCTGTGCCATCAAGCTAGATAAAGGCGTTTGGCCAATAGCATATCGGCATTTCTGTGATTGATATTTATTTGAGAGTCTGGTATCACCAAAGGTGTACGTTTGAAAGTCATGGACGGCCACTGAGATTATATATATATATATATATATATATATATATATATATATATATATATATATATATATATATATATATATATATATATATATAATTTTTTAATTATTATTATTTTGGGCAAATTTGTTTTATAAAAACTGATACCATAACTTTTAGCGCACATATTGCTCACTTAATCTTTGTTCCCCCATCATGATTGTGTTGGAAATGTGCTTTGAGACATTCAGAAAGTCAAAATGTTGTTCAAATGTGTCATTTCATTTTTCAGAAAGGCCTAAGGAACAAAGCTGAGAGTGTCAAGTGTGTACAAGCAAAGTAAACAGTTGAACCGCTGGCTGTAAATTACAGGCTGCATTAGAAATTGTGAGCAGATTCTGCCTGTGTGACACAAAGATGGATGAAACATTTGCATAATTGCTCAATTCAGTCTTCTCTTTAATTCAAAATGTCTTAGCTTATTCAGATTCTGGAGTCATTGTAGTTTCTTCTTATACAGTTGCTAAATGGAAGATGACAAAAAGCCATTTCCATTTTTCCATTACCCCTGTAATGTTTATTAATAGGAGCAGCATTAATTATTTGATTTTAAAAGTTAATTTAAGGGAGGAAACACGAGTGAGGGGAGGGTTAGCAATTTTTGCCTTTTTAATAAAAAATAAATAAATGAAAAAAGTCAACCAGTCAATCTTCTACCTCAAATTTGCACAGGGTGTCATCTGACTTATCACTGAAAAGTATATATATGCACTATATAACAACTTTATTGAACCTTGTCTGCAATATATTTCCCCTCCAAAAAGCTGCTAGTTATATATGGCTACACTACGCTTTTGACGCCCAAGTTGTAAGCCGGCAAATTCCCATGTCAGCTATAACCATTCTATGTAAGTCACTTACACATAGGCCAGCCAGCCTTACTTCTTTGCTGCCATTAATTTGTAAAGAACGCAAAAAGCATTGTTCATGAAATTTATCAGAAGCTCTTGATTTGCTGAAGACAGTACACAGAGATGAGATAATGTCACGGTCATGTAAGTTTGAGTGGTGCAAGAGGGTCATCCTGGGACGAGGATGGCCCCAGAAGAGGAAGGCCTTCAACGAACAGGACTGAGGCCAATGTTGAGGCAGATGGCTCATGGTGAACATTGCTCGATCGCTCGATTGATTGCAAATGAGCATGATATGAACCAGCACAGCATCTGGAAGTTAATCAGTAAAGATATGGCATAAGATAGAGCACAGGTGTCAAACTCAAGGCCCGGGGGCCAGATCCGGCCCTCCATATCATTTTTTGTGGCCCGTGAAATGCTGATTTCACTTCAAGTTTCTGGCTAAAAAAGCAAATTTGCAAGTTGTCTTTAACTTTTAAAAATCTGTGGAGAAAATTCAAGCATTTTTTTAATTCACAATCAGTTTTTGCCAGCCTCTGATTTCAAAACTTGGTGCGTGTTTTACAAAAGTATTAAAAAAGGTTTGACTTCACAGTCATACCGGCCCTCTGACAGAAACTAGAACTACAATGTGGCCCATAGTAAAAATGAGTTTGACACCCCTGAGATAGAGCATGCGGAAAACATGCGACCCTTGTGAGGATAAGTGGCTAGAGAAAATGGATGGAAGGTAACTTCCTTTTAGTCACCTATATAGCCCAATATTGCATTTTTCTTTAAATTGCATGCAATTAATGAAACATTTCTACAATCTTTTTTTGCATTTGTGAATAAAATCCATAATTTGTAGTCCTGGGTATTGTGTCTTAAAAGTGTTTGGTGACATATTGCTATACAGCAAAGGTGTATTGTGATAAGTATTGCAATATTTTGGGCAATGTCTGTAAAAAATAATCTATGGCATATATATTAACAATGACTGAAAAAAACAGAAGGTATTTACTAGAATAGACATTATTCTTTTTCAGAAGCAACACACCATTGACATCTATAAGCACATATTAAACATTCTTAAAAACTAACTAACAAAATAAATAAATACATTTCTTTCAAGCATGCCCTTGACCGTGTTAATATTTCCCCTGCAGTTGAGATTACTCTTTCAGATGGCTCTGAAGTGTTACAAATACAGAGGTTCGCTTTGCCACATGTGCCAGCACAGGATATTGGTCACAGTGTTCTTCAACCATAAACGAAAAACTGTGATGATAGTCTTGTTGGTGAAAATAAATGATAAAAAACCTGAGCATTTACAAGAAATAAAACAAAATAAAACTAAAGTTAACTAAACTTGGAATCTAAAAATTCCCATTTGAGTTAAACGCAACATGAGATTTTACTGCTCATTATCATGGTTGCTCGTTGAGGAGGAGTGGATATTATTGCGCTTGGAACTTATTAAGGACGACTTTAACACTATGAAGGTGAGGAGAATGAAGCCCAAGATAAGACTACAACAGCAGAGGTTAACCTCGTATCAAAGTATTCTTTTCCTGCTGTTTGCCCTCCATCTGCCGCCACTTGCTGAGAAACATGGCCTCACTTGAAAGGTAATGTAAGATTTAATCTGGTGTTTTTGAAGCGCGTGGAATGTTTTACATGTGAAAAAATATGACAAAAATCATGGTATGAAAGCTACTCCGGAGCTGATTGTTAAAAAAAAATAAATACATAAATAAAAAATAAATAAGGAAACAAAAATAAGGAATTTCAAATCCGATTCGCGATATATTGAAAACTTAATGTCGTATTGCAATATGAGTATTGCGTCATTTCATATCAAAATATATCCATATCGGCCACCCCGAATAATTTGTATTGAACACATACGATGAACTCACAATGAGTTAATTGATTGAATATATTTCTTTATGAACAAATGAATACTATACAACGTAGTCTAAGTATCAGTGGAAGGCAAATACCCCAATCAAAATATGATGTTGTAGAGCTTTAAAGTGAAATGCAAAGAAAATGAAACAGAATGGTTGCTTTTTAAATATATTTATATGAAATGTGAATGTTCAGCCTGTCCAAGAGTGCACCCCGCCCTTAGCGTCTGCCTAGCTTCACCAAATGGTTATGCAGGCTCTGATTTTGTCTTATAGCAATCTAGACATTGTCCTGTTCACACACAAACTCATTTTGAAAAAGAAAAAAAAAATGTAGAGGGGAACCGGTTCATCAATAAATGCTGTTAGCTTCAGAAAGGGTTTGTTAGGGGCTGACCAGGAAGACCTCATAACAAAAGTTCAAACTGTATAAATAAAAAGTAACTATAATGGAAAATCCAAAACTATTATCATCCCGCTGCACAGTCATAAATTACAGAATTCATAACCTGCTTGATGCAAAAGCAGGCTTGCATCAATATTGAGTGAATATGTTTTGGACTCAATCAATGAGAGCCTTTCATACCACCAATTTGTGAAGCCTTTCAAATTCAAATGGATGTCATCAGGTTGATCCTAAACCTTGAAGCAACAGAAAAACGAAAATGTGAAAATTTCTAAATATTAGCATTGTGTGGCAACGATGACAGCTCCAATATCATGACATAAAACGATACATAATTTGAATGATTGCGAAAAAGGCATTCTATTTTTGTCTAGCTTTTTTATTGAAAACAGGTTAGGAATAGGACGTGTGGTGGTGTTTATGCTTCAATGTCAGTGACAAATTGACATGCTAAATTGCTATGTATTTGTGTGACTGTGTAAAACTCACACAATGTGTGCAGCAAGAACAAAATGTCTGATTAACCCATTGTAAACTTTGAATCTCCATCCTCTGCACTTGTCACAATTGTAGCCAGTCTCCTTCAACAACCTCCATTATTCTTCAATTAAAGAGTGAATTACACTAATCGGCTTTCTAATTAGACAGTCATGATATTCTCATGATGTTCAGACCCCAAAGCATATGGGTAGCATACAGTATGTGACAGCTGCATTGGTAAAATGCAAATAATCTACCTTTTCATATAGGAGCTGGGATATACAAGCAAATGTGAACAAAATGGACATGATCATTCAACAGTTCACAATTCACGCAATACAAACAAATCCCAAAATGACAGTGAAAAGGCCCAAGCTATGATAAAGGAGATACAGCAGACAAACTAAAAGAAGAAAAGAATTAGGATGCTTGATTAATATATACACACACATGGCCCCAAATGATGAATAAGAATGTTGGAGCATGTTTTCCCTTGCCCAGACGCGGGGCCCCCTCTGGCGTGGACACGAGTGGCAAAGGATGCTATCAAATTGAAGGAGTCCTATTGCGACTTTTTGGCCTGTGGGACTCAGGAGGCAGCTAACAGGTATTGAATGGCCAAAGGGTGTGCAGATTGGGAGGATTTCGGTGAATCTAATAAAGGCCTCTGGACTGGTTCAAGGAAATTCTGGTCCACCATCCAGCATCTCAGGAGGGGGGAGCAGTGCAACATTAACACTGTGTACAGTGGAGAATGAGCGCTGCTGACCCTACATTGCCCGAAGTCAAGACGCCATGAACTGAAGGGAGAATGCTTCAAACACCGCTTTATTCCATTGAGGTGCCTTTGCCAGAGAAAGCATAGTCAGAAAACTCCCAGGTGGACACTTCTATCTCATGATGTTGTTGCACTGTCCTGTTTGGTAGGCCTCTACAACATTGTATGATCATCCGGGACTGTTCCTCTGGATTGGCAGACCGTGGTGGCGGTCCCCCAACCAGAGAATGGGTTCCAACTAAATAAGGATCACACTCCCAGCCTACCCGGTGAGGTCTATTCAGGGATGCTGGAGAGGAGGATCTGTTGGAAGTCAAACCTCGGATTCAGGAGGAACAGTGTAATTTTCGTCTCGGACATGGAACCGTGAACCAGCTTTACACCTTTGGCAGGATCCTCTGGGGTGTTCACCCAAACAGTTCCCTGGGGTAACCCTCTTGGAGGAGCTGAACGAAGAGAATGGGGAGAGGGAAGTCTGGGATGGATGGTCAGATGGGTGAATGGGTTTGATTAATAGGCGCTGACTGATGTGCAAAAATTGAGAGCAACCTGTATAATTGAAACTGTGTTCAAGATACAAATTCTGACTGACTGCTACCACTGATGCATACTTTTATGCAATTCCACAACTCATTTAAATCCCGAGAACACAGTGGGCAGGGAGTTTTGTCCAATTTAAGCATGACAGTAAATGGTGTTTTTTATGTTCCGTGCAGTTATAGCCTACAGTAGGGAGGTAATTAAGAGGCACAACAGTTAATGATCACTTCTCATTGTCTTCCATATTTTATGAAGAAGTGTGAAATTAGGATTGAGAGGCAACGTAACAGCAGGAAGCAGATATTAAAACACGACATAAATGCATTGTTTCTATTAGTCACAAAAGGAGACTTGGACTACAACACTGACTGACCAGACAATTTACGTGTGTTAATTATTCATTTCTGCTTGATGGTTGCTGTTGCCTTGTTCTCTGAAGGCTTGACCCTTTCCATATATGGTTCATAATGTGTTCTGCAGGTGGCAATGCTATCCCAGAGAGAGCTTATGATCAGATTGGTTCCCACAGACCAAAACAGGAGCATCACAATCACAATTATTTCATTGACAACCTTTTCATTTTACAAGACTGTGAAAGCGACCAGCAAAAAATGCCTCTTTGTCGACATTTTGTGTCAATGTTCAAAAGTGTTTTATCCGGGTGGCACGGTGACTGGTATGCATGGCCGCCTCACAAGCAGAGGTTGTGAGTTCGCTTCCAGCTCCGGCATTTTTGTGTTGAGATTTTATGTTCTCCCTGTCCCTACACAACTCCAAATTATCCTTAGGTGTGCGTGTGAGTGTGAATTATAAGTCTTTTTGTGTTTCCCAATTGACCGGGAACTGTTTCAGGGTGTTCCCCACATACTGCCCAAAGGGAGCTGAGATAAGCTCCAGCAACCCTCATAAGGATAAGCAGTTAATATAATAGATGGGTGAATATATTTCATCAAAATTAAAGTATTTCTGTCACAATTACCATGATACCTAATGTACTATGACATAAATCCAGCCTACATCATTAAAACAGTGTTCCCTCGCAACTGCTGAACATTTTTGCCTTGTGAACTCTCATTTTAGAAATGTCAGCTTGTGACACCCTACAAATGCCTCCTCAACGGCCTATAACTTCTAATTCATTTAGTGAGCAGGAAAGGAAGAGGATGCTGACCATGAATAAAAAAGTGAAATTACTCCACATGTTAAAATTGAGAGGAAATTATTTGTCCGTGGCTTGTCCTTATCGAGTGAATGAATCAACTGTGCATTACATTAGGAAGGATGAGGCGAAAATCCACATAACAGCTTTGATTTTTTTTCAAAGCACATTGTGACATCATCCATGAAGACAACCCTCTTAATAGACTGCACCGGGGGTTATGTAACTGACCTGCAATACAAAAGTAAATGTGTTTCAACTATGGTTTGTTTGTTTTCTTAAATGTGAATTTGGTTCAAGATTTGGTTAGGGTTATTGTCATTTTGTTTTGCACTTACCAGTCACCATACGTTACAGACTTAAGTTGCTATTTTTTCAGATTTGCAACTTGACTTGGATTTATTCACTAAATACTCGACTGACTTCGTTAAGGACTGGTGCACGTGATGAGCCTCCATGGTGAGGCTTGCTATTTTCTCTCCAGTTATGACTGAGTAGCCAAAATGTTAACTGAAGTATAAGTAAGAACAATAGAAAGGGGGACCATAACACATGGATATACATCTATTTGAGTACAGTCAGACTAGGGCCTCTTACCTGCTTCTGTGGCCCTGGGCTATCCATCATATACAGTTCCCGTCCTTTTAGTTTGGGCGAGTCTGGTTCTTTGTTGCGATTCCGATTCAAAGCAATTCTCAATCTTGGTATTAAATAAATACATTTAAGAAACAAAAGGGAGCTAAAAAGATTGGCTGGCAACCCATTGAGGGTATCCCCCACCAACTGCCTGAAGCCAGCTGAGATAGGTGCCAGCAAGCCTGCGACACTTGTGAGGATAATGGGTTTTAGAAAATGGATGGATGGATGGATAACCAGTTATATCTTATTTAGGCAGCCTATTTTACCATATACTGTATGTGCAAGCCATAGGGTACATATGTCAAACTCAAGGCCTGGGGGCCAGATCCAGCCCACCAGATCATTTTATGTGCCCTGTGAAATGCTGATTCAACTTCAAGATTCTGATGAAAATACCAACTTTGCAAGATGTCTTCAACTCTTAAAAAAATTGAGGCAAAAAAATGTTTCCTAGCTCTCTTTTGAACAGTTTTTACTGGCCTCTGATTTCAAAACGTGTTAAAAGTGTGACGAAAACACCTAAAAATGTTTTGATTTCACAGTAACACCACCTCTCTGACAGAAACTGTAACTAAATGGTGGCCCGCGGTAAAACTGAGTTTGACACACCTGCCATATGCAATATATTAGCTGGGCTTCAGTTTTTGTGTTTAATCACTGTTAATTACCATTAGAGATGTTGGCTAACTGTTGGCCGATTCTGACTTTGGGTCCGGGATCCGACCCAGTTCTACCGCTAATCACAGAAACCGTAAAAGGATGTTACCACTGTGGCCCACAAATTCCCGGCGTGTGGCCCGCTCTCCACTGGGTAGCAGAGCTAATCAAGAAAGCACAAAGCACAACAGATTTGCAGAGCTAATCAAGAAAGCACAAAGCACAACAGATTTGCCTCCAAGAGGGGCTATAGGCCACATACACACAGTCAGCCTTTGTACGTGCTTCTTCCACACATCCAACAAATAATCCAAATTTAGTCCCGACATTTTTAAATCTGAATGATTCCTGATCTCAATTTCTCATTCTCAGTGATCAACGCTTATCGCTTATCATAGGTGGGCTCAAGAACTGATGCATAGGCGAAGAGACTGACCTAGTGTCAACAAGCAGTAGAACAATATGAAACTATTAAGACTTCTGATCGACTCTCACTCGGCACACACTTTAATTAGGGCCATGGTGCAGTGCAGATTCACCTGGATGTTGTTTACATCAAATCTAAAATGATTGACAGTTAAATCAACAAACGAGGATGCTGTGTGACAGCCTCCGTCGAAAGGTTTCTGGCTTGATTTTTGTCCCAGCACATGGCCGTTGCGAACTAATAACATTGGGTTATCTTATAAGTTTACAGATTTTCAATATTTCCTTGAGATCAGAAATTGTCTCTTCATTAATACAGATGTTCAAGTATATTGCTGATCTAGCACCAGGGACATTATTCACTTGCAATTTATTCACATGTTTCTCTCTATCAGTAAGTCAGCCTTTCTCCGCTGCTTCAAGTCATCTGCCAAGCAAAGGTCAAAAAATTTACATTGCTCTTTTCAGCATGCTGTGCATGTACATTTACTATCAAGTTGAATGTCAGCTTGTAGGCCAAAAATCGTTAGTATATGATAGCCTTTTGAAGTTTCCATTAACCAGTCGCGATGACCGCATTAGCAACTAAGCACAGGCATAATCAGTGGGCATGCTGTCAGCCATGACAAAAAACATCAGGTAAATGCAATGCTATTTGTACTATTTTGCATTGTAGAATACAGGGTTATGACATTTAAAAAATATTTGGTCTGAAAATGATGTTTTTTAATTGCTTCAGCTGTACTCAGTGACTTAAATAGAATTCATGATAAAAGACAAAACAGTCAATTAGGCCCCTAAGAAAATGCTACATTTAAATGAAACAAAGCAAAGAATTAATTTTGATTTTCTGACTATTTTCCAAGAAAATACCATTAAGTCATTATCATAACTATAATAAACTATAATAATTATAATAACTATAATGAGAGTCATATTTTTTAATTTATAAAAGTACTCTCCAGATTCTGTTCTTTTCATGTCATATTATATCCATTTGGTTACATTCCTTTTAGCGTTGTCGTTTTAAGTTGGAGTTTTTAGCCAATTAGCATTCAGCTAACTTGTGTCACCAGGCTGTATGTAATCTGCCTGCTCCCTTAGGCGCTAGGGCATTCGCTTCAACAGTTGCGTGCTTCTGCGCAAGTGCAGATGGATATGTGAACAGCCTGCATACGTATTAGACAGCTATAATGAAGTCATAAGATTGCCTTCTAGAGGCCTCATGTTGAACGTGACGTGAGTGGATGCTCACTACAGGAAGGCGGTGTAATGCTCAACAACCAAGCTAGCTACTAGCTAACCTGTCCCGAGTTCTGCTGGGAATGCCTTTTGTTTGCAAAGGATCGATTTGGTGTTTGGAGCTACACTGGATTTGCAAACTTCAATTGTTTAACCAAGGCAGCAACAAGACACCAAAGCATGGCTGGACACATGCGCTATGGTGCTTTTAAAAACTTATTGAGACACTCCAGTGAATATACAGTATTGTACATCTCAGTGCGAAGCGTATGAATTGATCAAGAAAAATTGAGAGATTCTGAAGACTGATCAATTGTGACCGCCATTTGTCTTGGTGAGTGCAAGTTTTTTCTTTATTAATTGTTTCACTTTTAAAATGTGTGTTGTTTTTGTCACATCCCTGGCTCATCAGGTCTTTCTTGTTGTAGGCGAGGTCCTCCTGCCACGACGAGAGGGCGGGGTCACCGGCCGCACACCTGAAGACCCTTGTCATCAAGGCCTTATTTAAGGCGGCCGGCACAGGAGGACAATCGCCGGGTTATTCCTCGAGCCTTCCTTCATTGAAGCCCTAGTTGTTCCAGTTTTCTCGAGTCTCTGCAGTCGCGTGTTTTGTTTTGGTACTTTGCCTGTTGCCTTTGTTTTTGCTCCGTTGCTCACTTACCTTTTGCTACCCCTCCGGGCCTCTTTTTGTTGTTCCTTGTTTTGATTGTTCTCCTGCTGACCCCGTCCCCTCGTGCCAGTCTATTTTGTCATTCAGACCCGTTTGGTCTCCACTTTTGTTTCTCCTTTTTTTTCCCCACGCTTGCCGTGCGCTTTTTGTTAATAAATTTTTTGAAGCTGAACCCAGCGTGTCGTGTCGGGGTCCCCTACCCAACTCGTGTCTCGGGGTTATTCCTAACAGTTTTATGTCGTTCATATTCAATTAATAGTAAAGAAATAACATGATCTTCTTAAATTAAACTGTTATTTGTATTTGGACTTCATAAAATTTTGTGGATATTTATTTTAAATTATTATTAATTTTTTAAAGTTTTGATATAAGACGTTTTAATGGCTGATGCGGGTATATTGACGTTTAAAAGCTTCGGCAAATAGCCTGTATAGCCCAGTAATGCGTACGTGTGTGCATGAGGGGTATTTATTCGAGAGGCTGACATCACAAAAGGCATATGTGTGAAAGTCACGGGCCACCACTGGTGTAGACTAACAGCCAAGTAAATAAGACTACAAATGTTATTCCACTGTTTAAACAAAATGAATAAGTGGATGAGCCTAAATTCCATTCTCCTTAATTAAAACAAAAATGAGGAAATTGTTTTGGGCAAAAAATAAAATAGCTGCTAGTAGAAAAAAACTTTTTTTTCTCTTATTTTTAGGATCAAGTACAAAAGCTATTTTGTTATTTACTCTGACCTGTGGTAGTCAGCTTTTCACCAGCTGGTAAGTAATTACTTGATAATTCCACTGAAATATCAATTTTATCCATTTTCTTAGGCACTCATCCGGGCGTTCTGGAACTCACCCTACCTGTCTTCAGGTAGTGTGTGTGTGTGTGGCGGGGCCAGTTTAGCGTGTTCAATGAACCATTGTGTGTTTTTGAAATGTGTGAGGAAACTGGAGAACCCAAACAAAACCTACACATGCACGGGAATAACGTGCAAACTATACTCAGGATGCACAACGCCAGAAGCAAACCTGTAAAATCTGCAATGTGAGGTGGATGTGCTAACCAGTCTTCCACCGTGCCGCACATCATTTTGATCATCAAGTTTAAAATGATTAGATAGTGACAGTCCTATTGTGCATAGAAAATGAGGAATAATTCCAAGTGTTGCTAGCAGTGGCATGTGATCTGCATTACATCACCAAAATGATCAACACAAAATAAATATTTATAAAACAGTCAGACCTAATATGTGGGTAATAATTTGTCTACAGAAAAGCTGAAACCTGCTACCTCAGTTGGTTCATATAATTTTATGACACAAAAGGCCTTCAACGGCTTTGTACCTAAAATGAAGTATTCCCCGCTCTGCCTCATTCCAAGTTCTCCTGCAGGTGCAGCTTGTTATCCATAATAGCTAGTCATATTTCAGTAGCACCTCTGGAGGTCGTACAGGTCTGCTCCAAGGCTGCTGCTCTATCAAAGTCAATGGAGCCATCAGCAGTACATCATAAAAAAAAGTATCCCCTCTGTCTTCTTGCCTCCATGCTTCTCTTAATTTTCTCACTTCAACTTTTTCTTTTGTCTTTCCCTCCTATTGTGTTTGAACTGCACTGAAAGTGCAATGCATATATCCTCATAAAGGTGCCTACTGAAAACAATGGGTATTGGGATTTCTTGATGCATATTTATTTCATAACTAAAATACTTATATTTGATGTACAATGATGTACAAGAAAAAATGTAAAACAAACAAGCAAAAAAGTTAAACCAATAAAGAATTAGCGTATAGGTTTAAAAGAAAAATCTATAGGTATGCATGCACAGGTATCAATGTGCAAAAATGAAGGATTTTTATTTCCATTTGTTTCAGAACAAATGTGCTTTGTGCTCAACTCGAGTACTCACTGATACCCTCACCAGGTTACTACCACTAGTACAGTGTTTCTCAACTATATTTTCCCAGGCACCCCCCCTTGAAAAGGGAACCCCCCCCCCCCTCCCCGTCGATGCACTGGATATAAATAAGATTGTTATTGATGAAATTTGTTTAAGCATACCTATACATGTATTCTTTTAAACATTAACAACAGAAAAACACAATATAAATCAACTTTCAACCACTGTTAGTTATTTTTTTATCATGTTTATATGGGTTATAGCTTAGTCTAAAACGGGAAAAAAAAGAAGCAAGTACACCGAAGTGCCTGAAACTAAAAGAAAATGATGAAAATTATGACTTTATTGCAATTACATTCAACATGACAAAAACAAAGCCTTTTTCCTGGGATCTCCCCCCCCTCCCTGGCATCACCTCGCGCTCCCCCAGGGGAGCCCACCCCACTATTTGAGAAGCACTGCACTAGTGTAATGACAGATCATTTAAAAGAAATACACTCACTGAAAAAAACAAAAAACAAACAGTCACTCTGTAATACGGACAAGCCTACATACTAAGACAAACTAATAAGGTAAGACGAAAATAAAACAACGCACGAACCTGAAAATGACATCATTGGGCCACCTGAGAGCTTCTTGCTATAGAGTGCGCTGGTGGTTCATAAGATTTTCCCGGTCCGTCCTTTGTCATCACCCTGGACACCTATCTGTCATCTTCAGTCCATCATTTTCAAGTTTCTCATCATTTATCAGTTTGTCTGTGACTGATTGCTAGACAATCCCAACTCAAACTGTGATTGCTAAAAATAAATGACGTATGATTAAGATGGCTTTGTTGTTTCTTCTGTATGGAGTTGCAATGTTACAGTGTTGGGAGTAATGCATTACAAAAGTAATGTAATTACTGTAATTACATTACAATGCATTACAAAAGTAATGTAATTAGTGTAATGCATTAGTTTTGCTGTAACGTGGTAATGTAATATAGTATGCACAGATAAATAGTAATATTGTATTTAGTACAAATCTGAGTAAAGTAAGAGTAAAGTGTGTACACAACACAGATATACATACAACCATTACTTTCAGTTCGTCAGAGATAAAGACAAGAAGAATATACAGTAATTGTTAGGTGCACTAACAATGGTCTACTAATTCACAAAATAGGACCAGTAATCTGACAAACCATTTAAAACGGATGCCATAGTAACATGAAGGAATCGAAAAGAAAACACATGGAGTTAAAGAGATTCGTGGCGGAGTATTTTGTAATTAGAAGATATGCTGCCGCTTCCCACAGTGGATTAACCAGCATTTGGAAAGCTTGTCATCAAGATCCCTGTTGCAACTAGCAATATAGACAAGGTAAACTAACGCTAATTTTGACTGTATAGTTGCTATTAATAATAGTTTATAAATAGTTTGTATCAAGATGAAGCACACAATATCAATGATGTACTCTAGGCTGGTGGTCATTTTGGTATGTGTCTCGTTTGCTTTAGTTTCAGGCTTGGTTATTTGTTTCTGTTTTAGACTAAGCTGTAACGGCAATAAACGGTGAAACAATAAATAGTTGTAAATTAATTTATATCGTTGTTTTTTGTTTATTTTTTCGTTTGCTAATGTTGGAAAGGATCCAGTTTTAGGTATACCTATACAATTTTTATAGCTAATAATCGTATTTATCATCAGCGTGTCGAGTGTGGGAGGGGCTTGGCAAAATATAATTCAGAAGCACTGCACTATAAAAATGTGGCTTGGCTATCACTGGTCAACTGTAAAGGTTAACTTTCATGCACATGTGCATGACATGTTTTGCTTAAGTAGAGCAAGGTGGGTCCTCATTAACTTTATTATTGAATGTAATAAAAACATATTTGTGAAAAAGATTGGGAGAACTTTCTAAACATAGTCAAAGCTGCCTTTGAAGTCTTGCACTTCAAATAACAATGAACAACAGAACAAGTGAGGGGCTGGTGCAATATTAATACCAGTCCAAATGTTAATTTGACCCTTATCATTAAACATTTTTACTACACAGTCTACACATAAAACAGAGTCTGTCCTCTTGCTGAGCAAGCAATAAAAAATCGTCCAAGCTCATTTGGGACTGACCAATTCCCTTCAACTTGACAGGAATAATAAATCAGTTATGGTCCCGAAGTTACATAATTGCAAATTATCTGGGTCATCTAGATCTTGAAGGTGAAGTCAAACACTTGGGGGAAAGTAGTTCATTGCCAACCTTCTCATACCACCAACTGGCATAGCCAACATTAATCTTTCCTCTTGAATGCCGTTTTTGTTTAAATGTTATTAATTTTTTAAATTCATTACACTCAATCCCTCAAAGGGGAATTTCAATCTCACGTTGCGCTTTATGATCTTGTGTGGTACACCATGCAGGCATGCAAGTATAGATGTCCGTGTGAAAGAGGTGGGGGGTGAAGCACACAAACAGTCAAACTTCGGTTGGAGCCGGCTGCCGTCACTGACAAACGGCTGTTTTGACAACTAAAGAGAAATGATGAGAAATTAATTATCATGAAAATAAGCATCAACCATAAGTGTGTCTTGGTCTGTCAAAGACAAGATCAAAGAAACGATTTGGGTCAAAACCAGATTCCTAAAAATCTTAAATAGTTGTAAAATAACATGCATGCATCAACATATAATAATATCAGTCGATTGTGTCACAAAAATGTGAAAGCAGGGGGGTTACCGTATTTTCCGCACTCAAAGGCGCACCTAAAAACCTTATTTATGTTTTGTTTTTTGTTTTTTTAAAGCTGATGGTGCGCCTTATATATATGGATCAATGTTGAGATTGGGATTCGTAGACGGGGAATGAACTGATAATGTAAGCTTTACCTGTTTCTTTTGTGTGTTTACAGTTGAACAAGGTTAGTCATAATGACATTGAGTTATTATTCTATTGAGGTTTAAGAGTTATTTTTATTACTTTGAGCATTACTATATTGTGATTGAAAAAGTTTTGAAATATGTCACTAATTGAGGGTGTGCCTTATAATCCGGTGCACCTTATATATGGAAAAAGTTTTAAAATATGTCATTAATTGAAGTTGCGCCTTATATTCTGATGCGCCTTATAGTGCGGAAAATACAGAAATTTCATGAAAACAATTGTTGAAATCACTGCCATCTAGTTGTGGAACTGGGCTCTTTAAAGATAACCATTCATTCATGAACCAATCACCAAAAAGAGCCATTCCCAGTCGTTCACAGTGAGGAGCTGTTCAAAAGACCCCGTTAGTCCAAGAACGTCACATCCTTCATGCCATCGCAATCATGATGAGCAATGTGGCTGGGAAGTCAGTGTTTGTTGTTCAGACCACAGTCATCTTTCTCTAAAGTGAAGTGTATGTGTTGCACTCTTAAGACTGAACCCAACATATTCATAGTGCAGGTGGAAACCAATTTCAAGTAAAGGCTTTTTTTTTGCCTCATATATGACTTTAATGAAA
Organism: Hippichthys cyanospilos; assembly: GCF_059441005.1. NCBI lineage: Eukaryota > Metazoa > Chordata > Actinopteri > Syngnathiformes > Syngnathidae > Hippichthys > Hippichthys cyanospilos. The sequence goes on from NC_142382.1 coordinate 17,817,919, forward strand.
TGGGCCAGTAAATGCAAATCAGTTCATGAAATACTTTTTTAGAAATGGCAAAGAAAGATGCATTATTTAGTAAGTTAATTTAAGCCAAACCCTGCTTTTTCTATGAACAGATCTGTGTTGCAGATGTGTTGTAGGTATGTGAGAAATATGTTTTACAGACCCTTGACTGTAAGCCATGGGGAACAATGACTTCCTATTTATGGAGAACTTAAAAGGCAAAGGTGTGCACAACAGCTTGTGCCCATGATTTAACAAAATCCTTGCTCGCGCGTGGGGGCTGACAGAATGTCTTCCGGGCACCACTAATGGGTATCCAGTTTGCAGACGCATGATGGACTGGAAAAGAAAATGTAAAAATGCTCAAATCTGATGATGAAAATGTGGTGCAAAATAGAACAAAGGACGGACACTTACTGTTTGGTTTGGCTTGGGGAAAAAATGGCGAACTTGCAACAGTGAAAGGTGGCCCAAGGTGCTGATGAATGATGGACTAGCAAAAATGAGCAAAATACTTGCCTTCGAAAATGTTTCAGTTCATGAGCTGGGGGATGAAGATGATAACTTTGCTCAAGGGCCCCTCATCATTAGCTTGGAAGTAGACAAACCTTTTTTTGTTTGTTTATTTGTATTTTACTTTGGTAGTCTCTCTGATTTCGTAAGTTCTGGAAATTAGACTAACAGTGCATAATCAAAGATCATACACCTCAAGGTTTAGTGTGAGTGTAGCAAGTGTTTGAATTCCTGCGGAATGCTCAAAAACTACATACTGTTCATAATTTTTAGACTCTGGTAGTTTCTTAGAGTTTTTTTCTCTTTGGGGATTTAGACTATGTTAGCTCCATTGCTCCTCAAAGCTTCGCTATCTATATAAAAACAGTGCATAATAAGGATTATTCACCTCAAGGTTTTATGTGGAAAGGTTGCAAGAAGCTGAATTTTTGGGGGATTTCAAAAGCTGTAAGTCTCTCTTTGGTTTAGTTTATTCTGATTCAGCTTTAGGATTTTGCTTGCTAAACCGGAAAATTAGTATGACAACAACGTGACAATGTCAGAGCAAAGCTGGTATTTCATTGCAGACAAGTAGCCTAAACCTCTTATTCCTTGTTACTGACACATTGATAAGGTAGTATGCGTGTGGAAAGTGGTTCTATCGTGGTGAAATACTTTAAATTGCTTAAAAAAAAAATACAATGCACAGCAGATATTAAAAGGCTCCACTACCCTCTGCAACTAGATTATTTTAAAATGTATTAATCTGACCTATAACCTGTCCAACTCAATTACAGAAAAAACCTGAATACTTTTCAAGAGACGAAAGAGAGAACCCAGATTACTATGTGCTTTTACAGCTATGCACCTTTTGTATTCTCCAATACATTGTGTTATGGCTGTGTTCATAATTACAACTTACGTTAAAAAAATATTTTGTTTTTCTTTTCTTCTTTGACTTGTTGTTGTGATGGCTCTAGCAGCATCACCCTTGAAACAACTGCATTCATGCTTTCAAGTGTGTTTGCATAACTCAAATGCATCAGCACAACTTGGACAGATTTGTGAGAAACACTGTCTGATTAGACATGTCTGACTTCAGACAAGACCTGTTTATTTAGAAAATCAATTTCTGTCAAGATTGGTATTCTTGTGCCTGAAGACTGCATCATAACATATATAGTGAAGACTGAATCAGAACATATTTAGCCATGCTTGTGTGCTGTTTTATAACTTTGTATGACCTTGGCTTAGTAAGAGTGCACTCTGTTCAAACCAGCTGCATCCAGTTTTGCTCTGATTTGTGCCCAGGTGGAAAAATACCCAAGCAGTTGCTAAGTTTCAGTTTTGTTTTGATAAGTTTTGTTTCCATAAGCTTCAGTACCTCAGTACCCCTATAACAGAACTTGCTTTGAATAGGATCTTGGCACAAACTGCTCCATCACCGCCTTTGCCTGCATCACATTTGTGCCCAGAGTATTCTGCATTTAAAACTTCAAAGTGTTTTTCATATTTAATGCCTCTGGAATTCAGTTATTGATCGAACCTGGAATTGGACCAACACGCGAAATGACCCCAAAAGGCTTGCCTTCCAACATGCCTCATACATACAATAGATTATCTACATTTGTGCTAAAATAGGTAGACTACTGTTCCTCATTTTCATTATTTATTTTTCTTTGGCAGAACTACTACTTGACTTTTTTCATTTGATGCAGTTCTGCATAATATCACATCAAATCAAAGAGAAAATAGCAGTGTGATAGTTATTGGAATATAATAACTGAAGAAAAGTGAAAAGATATCATGGCATATAACTTTTACAATATAGAATGGCCTATATCATGATTTTTTTTCATCAGTGTGAGGCAAAATTGAAGGCAGTCAGGTATCTTACTTCTGAGTTGAAAATATAGAATCCACACTGTGTCAATAGTGATATTTACCCTAATTGCCCAAATATAACACACTTTTTTTCCCCAACAATGAAGGCCAAAAGTATGGGTGTGTCTTATAAACAGCAATATTTTTTTTTTTTTTTTTTTTTTCCCCAAACACCATTCAAGGAAGATTGATCTGTAAACACATAAGCCAAGCTTTGGCGCATAGATGTACATTTTACATCGGCTGTATTCCTACTTACAACAATTACCATAACGAGATTTGCTAGAGGGAGACATCAGTTAACTGTTAGCAACTGTGCCTGTTGCAGCTAACAACAGCTCATGTTAGCTGAGATTGTTATGGCATTATTTTCATTAAAAGAGCGAGGAGAATGAACCAACATTCGAGTCCATGCTTGTTTATGCACGGGAATATTATTAAAAAAGGAGAGGATCATGTACAAGTTACGATGGCTTCAACTCATTCGATTATGAGTGCATCAGTTGGATAACACGGAAAGGTATTCCATTTGACCTGTTTATTAATTCCTGTCTTTTGGCATATACACACAATCATAAACTTGGTGAAACACAGATGCTGCTCAGCTTCAGGTATTTATGGTAAAATGAACTCGGACAATGTTGCAAGGAAAAGGTAACACAACTACTTTGAGCGCATTCAACATTGGCGAGGCGTACAATGACTGCTCACGGTGTGGGAAATCTGAAATACACAAGCAAATGTATAACTTAGTGTTTGAACACAAGAACATCTGAATAGTTTACAAAAGATGACATTCATTCTGTTTTGCTATAATTTTTACATTGTTCTTATACACGGTAACATGAAAAATACCAGAACTCGACACCATAATTAAGGGTGCATCTAATACACAGGTGCATCTTATATTTGTGGAATTATGGTAATCATATACATATCTACATTTAAGTTTAAAATACCAGGGGACAGGCACCCCAAACAAAGTGTTTTTAAAGTAGCAACATTCAATCAGGTCTTTGCTCTTATTGTGACATAATTTGTGTCTCTCACATAACGATGTACGTGACAGCAAGTTAACAGATGCAAAATGTGCACAGTCCTTGGAAAATAATGCCTAAAACACGTGAACTAATTATGTTGTTGGAAGAGACTATGGCACAAGATCAATGCAACTTGCGGGTCATCAACACACACTGCTAAGCAAATGTGCAAGCCACGTGACACCTTGCATACATAAGTAATGTGAAGTTGTGTTTCATGGAAGAAAATGTTATAAAGTATGCATTGTTAAAATAACAATCGTAAAGATTAACAGCAAGAGCTTTGAAGCCTTTTCTACACTGATAAGAAATTAAAAATAAACAAATAAAATCGAGAACCCCCTCTATGGCTTGCCTGTGGTGACAAGTCTGAGTAGGTGTGACCTCAATAAAAGTGATGTACTACAAGTGACAACCATAGCTATGCTTTAGTAGAACTCATTGGATATCCTCAGTGGTCAGCTGAGGAAAAGCAAACAGAATGTGCCCTTGAGTATTACCTGATTGTAATTAGTGATCATAATTAAAAGCTAAAGAGGTCACATGTATCATATTCCACAACATCCTTGATATTGAATTTAATATCCAAAAGGGTCACTCTGAGCGAGCTGCTGATATTAATAGCCACTAAATTGCTTATAGTTGGTCATACTCTGAAGGCGGGTAATTTCCGAGTTTTGTATGATCTACACGTACAGAGTAATTGCTTGATAGCTTATCATTTCTTATGGCCTAGTGTGGGCTTTGGCCTGTAATACTTGTTCTCACACATAAACATACATGCACGTGAACACATGCACACACACACAAACAATTCCTTTTTACTGTGAAACTAGTTACCACCTTCTTTGTATTAAAAATAAGAATGGACAGCAAGAAGCCAGAAGACCTTGGTGCTCTTTCCCTCATATGCAAATGATACGTTTTGTCTCCAGTCTCTTTTATTGATATCAATGACATAAAAATTGCTCTTACAAGCCGTATGCCAACAGATCTGTGGGTGTGGGGATGTCGCTGATGATGAGTGAAGATGAAAGTTAAATTCCTATGTCCGAAGAAAAGGACCAGCCCTGTGAGTTTTTGATGCCTCATGGAAGAAAAGGTTAAGATCATCTGACTGTGAGATTCCAAGAGAAAGATAAGATTGAAGTCATGTGATTTCTAGATGTCTAAAACAAGAACGGTTCCAGTCTTGTGAGTTTTAGACCTAGAAGAAGATAAGATTGCGGTCCCACGATTTCTAGACATCTAAAACAAGAATTGTTAATAATGTGGCATTACACTGTTGTGGGATCAGGGATACACATAACTAATAAGCAAGTACGCATGCGTGATGGAAATCGCTGGTGCATAATGTTGCATGCTTCACTTTGCGTACCTACCTAACTTTAACCCATGACAACAACTGAGCATGAGCTGAACATTTTTTTCACAGAGAAAGAAAAAGATGTGCTGTGGCAATTGAATGTGGTGCAAGCTTTACCACTCATGTCCTCTGCCGGCAGACAATAGGTGTGTTTGAAAGAGGGTCGAAAATCTTCAGTCATTCTTTATTTGACAAGTATGAAAAGAGGACATGAATATAGCACAATTTATGGTTAAGCCAAGCACGTGCTTCCCAGCTCTAGCTATTCTATTTACTGAAGCCGCTTGGACTGGTTGTCTGGTTGCGTATCATTCTGGTGAGGTGTGAAGGAGAATGTTTACGTTGTCACTTTACTGTTGAGTGAATTTAAAAAATGTGTTCCGTACGAACCGTGTAAATAATAACTGATGGACTTATGAAACTGTTTGAGAACGCACGCTGGCTGTGTGCACACAAAGACCATGCGCTGCTATTGTGGAGGCGACACTGAGAAGGTCAATGAGGAAGACGATTTTTAATTAAAGAAAAGTGTATTATTAACACTATGTCCTGGTGGCCATGTGAGTAACTCATTAAAAAGTTATGTGCTTCTCTGGGTATGATAGTTTTCTTGTGGAATTATGGCATGAAAGTGAAACGGGATTGTGATGTGGAAGCATCAAGTCACCAAACTGAAGAGGCGCCATCACAATGCAAGGTTGCCTGATTTAATTAGGTTCCATGACGAGTCAACATTAAGTCCAAAATAGGTGAAGTCTCTGATGGGGTTGAACTTGCGCTGTTGAGATGTTCACAGTGTTTGCTGTATATGTTGTCATTTTAAGAAATAGTTCAAATGGGAAATGGTTGTTGTAAAAATTAGGCTGATTACAGGATACAAAACATGTGTACCAAAAGCACGAAAACTCTGCAAGAGCCCAGGTCGAAAATGAAATATATTGTAGGTACAACTTGGTCTGTTTCCGTAAGGATAGAAAACTTTCTTTTTTTTTAATCTCACGAGTTTTTAGCCCACCACAAGCGCAGTACGATCTTCCAGGAACTCTGTGACGTGGTGGAGGGGAGATGCATGCAGTGGGCGCGGGTGTACAGCATCGTTGCGGTGGTGCTACGCAGCGCAGTGGAGACACAACACAGTATGTGGAATCCAGGGGTCACTCTCCCTCACTTATCTGTCCAACCACGTTCACCCTAAAATCAGTCGAATAACACCCAGGTCCAATCGATTACAGGGGTTCCTTGGGTTACGACAGTCTCGACTTACGATGTTTTAAAGTTACGAACGCGCACAGTAAGCAATTTGCCAGCACCTGGAAATGATATTAGATATTATAAAGTGGTCTGAAGAGGGGGGCAAAAATGGACAGAACAATAGTACAGTACAATACGTATAGAGTAATCTATTTATTTTATATAATATGTATTTATATATTAATTTTTAGTTAGTATTTGTATGGTTTGACACTGAAATTTGGGGTGCATTGCGTTTAGAGAAAGGATCCACGTCATAACTCGAGGACCTGCCTTTTCCTGCCAGTCCCCGTCAGATGGACTTGTTCCCCATGCCTATCATGTTCCCTGCTAATTCTTCCTCTGTTTTGGCTTTAGAAGCAGAGTTCCAGCTGCACTCCTGACGCTCATCTGTCATCTGTGGGCTGCTTAAGCGCGGCCGGAGCAGGAGAACAATGCCGGATTATTCCTCGCCATTCCGAGTGCTTGCCAGTCCCGTTTCCTCCTTGCTGTTTTCTAGTGCCTGCTTGCCTTATAGATTCTTGGTTGTACTTTCATGATCCAAGAATCCTCCTTGTTGATTTTCAGATGTTAGTTTCACACAGTTATTTACCTGTCGACTCCGCTCCCTCCTGTTTAAATTGAATTGTATTTTGTTCCCGACAGCTTTGACAGTTTTGTTTCCCGACAGTCAAGCTTATTGTTGAACTTTATCGAGCTATTTATGTGAACCTCCGTAACTGATGATTTTGTGTTGCGCTTTACATTGAACTTTAAATCTAGTCTTTTAGATGAACTATTAGTAACGACTGTTACTGTGTCGCACTTTTATTTGGACCTTTGCATCTTTGGTTGTACTTTTCCACCTTTTTGTATTAATAGTCTCAAGCTGTGCGTGCACTTTTTGTTTTTGAAAACCTTAATTGAACTTTAGTTGTGTAGTCTGTTTGTTTGTTCCCAGCCTGTTCCAGTTTTGAGGTATAGTTGATTCCTGTTCTGCCCACCTGTATTCTGACTACGCTGCTGCCTCCTGTTCTGCCCCTGACCACCCACTTGCCTGCTGTCCTGTTCTGCCTGCCCCCCTGGATACTGACCTTGCCTTTCTCTGACTACCCTAACGCTTGCTGTCTCAGTAAAAAGAACTATGCTACCTGTCTGACTACGATTCCACCTGCCCCTGATCGGACCCTCTGCCTTGGCTTGGCTTCATCTGGCTTTTCCTCGCCCCCTGTGCCTTCGTGTGCAAGCTAACTTCAAGTGCCCTTTAGTCTCTACCTGCTGCATTTAACAAGCCTGTTTTTTTTGTTTTTTTTTCATGTGTGATGGAAAATTAGTATTTAGCCTATATTAGTTTAACATTATGTTAGTCACTGACCGCCTGGCATTGTTTTAACAAAGACCTTTTCACTAAACCAGGCATGAGAAATATTTGTGCAGCTAGGATAAGATGACCCTAATAGGTTAGGGAGTTCAAGATCTCCCACCTTCAGTTTTATGGGTTTTGCCTCCTTTCAGGTTGTAAATTTCCTCCACTCCAAATACTGATAATCATGTTGAACAAAGAACTGTTTCTCCTATGTGTTTAGGTCTGGTTTTCATCTTGTGGATGTTCACTCCCAATGAGTGAATAAGAATCTTCACTTTTACGTGTCACTTCACACTCTCTTAGAGAACACACGACTGTTCTCTTAAGACACGTCTTTGAAGCTTCAAATGAAGGTAACCTAAATATAATTTTATAATTTCATTTCCAGACTTTTTATCTAAATCCTAAAAATTCCACAACACATGCTTACCAGCCTCTTCTTGCTTTTGGATTCATTTCCTGTTTGTGATCCATGCAAAATAATAGTAAGATAAATGACAGAATGTAGATGTCTAAATAAATAAATAAATATTGAGAAAAACTTTGTGATCCAAAAAACATAAATCATGTAAGATAAGGTCACCTTTTCCATAGTGCTCAGTATATTTAAAAGGTAGGGTTTTAATAATAGTACTTAACAATGCAGTCGTTCCATGTGATGTAAAGACAAAAAATAATAATTGTATATAACACTGCACACGCAGGTCTTACGCACACGCATGCATGCACACACAAAAGCAGACACGCACACAAGGTGACACCTAGTCCTGATGACAATTATGAGCATGAGGTGATGAAATTAGGACAAACAAACATTTATTTAACAATTAATTACTAAATGCCAGTACTGTAAAGTAAAAGTAACAGCTATCATCAATGATGAAGCAGAGAAATTATTTTGTGTTACGAATATAAGGAAAGGAATCCCAGGTAACCTTCGGTGTCGTGGCAGCTATAGAGTAAGGTCTGGTAAAAGAACAAACCTTAGCAAAGCACTGTGACTGACAACTAAGGCCAAATTTAGCAAAACATTTCAGGTGTGGAGAATATACCAAGCTACTAAATTTGCTACTAACTAACTTCCTGATGAACAAAAGGCAGATCTGTTGTTGGCCAAAAGATGACAAATGGAAAGTAGAACTAAGTGTGAATATTATCCATGCCAAGTCAAAAAGAACATCAATTTAAAGCATGACAGTCAAGAAGGCATAAAAGAAAGCATAAACCATGTTTTGGCCTGACTCAGCAAAAGCGTGAAGGTTGTCGGTTCAGTCTCTGACCCTTGTGACCACGTGAAGTGTTAGCTTCAAGTTAGCTTCCAGTGGACTTGGCAGTGCCTTGCATGAGCATCCAATGGCATAAGAATGTTTGTGTGAATGGGTGAAAGTGAGGCTTTGCAGAGTGCTGTGAACATCATAAGGTATGGAAGGTGTTATATAAACGAATGTCATTTTATTCACCATATATCATCTGGATCCTGAAGTAAAATTAAAATTCTGTTATGGTGCTCAGTAACGCATTCTTTTTAATACCGTTGGGACAAAACAGCAGATTGAACCGAAGGAAAAACATACACATATAACATGTTTGCCTCAAGGATACTGTGAAAGTCCCACAATATCCTCTCAAGCAATCAACATTCGCCTGGGCACATTTTATATGGAAGTCATTATGACCAAGAGGTGAGGAAGACATTCAAAACAATGACAACAATGTGAAATAGCCCCTTTGGCGCTATTGGAACACTTTGTCAAAATAGGAATAAAAGTAACCAGGGGTAAATTATAATTTTGTGTGACAGGTGGAGTATTTGTGTCATGTGTTGACTGCAAGTGTTTGTCATGTGGATCCAAGGGTGAACAACGCCATCCAAAACCTTGCACAGTCTTCAGTCACAAAATGTTGTACAACCGCCGGTATTGGTCCACCCCCAGGCCCTCTGCCATTAGTGTACATCCTGTGGAGTGGAAGAGTGATGGGAGGAAAAATGCTGGTGCTTCACCACTATTCTGAGTGCTTAAAAGTGCGAAACTCCACATTGGTTTCTGTATTGCTTTAAAAAAAAAACATGTGACCGAAATAGGAAGTGTGCCATTTGGAGGAGCCATTCTAAATTATATTTATAAGAAAATCTACGGTAATCGACATGTTGCGGGTTTGTTGGATGGAGATTAAACTGATTGTTTCTGCAAGTGTGTCTTGAATTTTTGCTTTGTTTCCACATGGAAATCAGTCAAATCTCATCTACTCCCACTTCACCAAACACCCCAGGGCTCTGTCTTGGGGCCCTTGCTGTTCATTATTTATTTATTCACTTTTTATCATACATTGAAAAAACATTACATTTATTTCATTGCTACATAGATGACATCCAACTCTACAGCTCAACTCAACCTAACTACACCCTCCCTCCTTATTCTCTTACCCACTGACTCCTGGAAATTAAGACCTGATTTACATCAAATTTAGGGAAGCAGTGCCTTCAGCTACTCTCCTCACCAGCTATGGAACTCACTCTCTCTGATCTCAGAATTGTTGAATCCATTTCACCATGCAAATCCAAACTCAAAACCAATTTATTCCAATTGGCCTAATCCCACTAGTCACTGCTCGTTTTGGATTCAAAATGGGTCACTTTTTTTTCTTTTATTGTGATGTGTTTTAAATGCCTTTAAACTTATTTTCCAGTATTTTTGTTGGTGTTATTGTTGCAAGTTGACTGAGTTTCTTGAAAGTCGCCACTGAATAAAATGTGTTTGTAATATTTATATTTGAATATTTGCTCAAATAAATTAGGATTGAAGCAGCTAAGATGTTAGAGAAATCTACAAAGAAGACTAATACAAGCAAAATCATAACTCGGACTAAACAAGATTGACTTTTCTTTGCCGGCAAAGGAGGATTTGGCTTTCACTCTCATGTTCGCCAGAGCCGTCGGAGCCCAGTCGTTCCCACCTGCTTTTTATTCATTCAGCAAAGCCTTTTACAATACAAGACATAACAAAAAAAGCCAGCCGGGCATCACAGATAGCTGGACCAAGGTTTCAGTTCACACTTTCTTGCGTCAACAGCTTTATCTAAGGACTGGGGTGAGATGAACTAGGACTGCATAGATGGATATCAATGAATGATATTTTAGACAAAAAATAAACACATGATGATAAAAACTTAATATATGATTTCATTCAAAGAATATCAACTTGTTGCTCCAAAGCTACAAGTTGCATCCTGCTTACAAATTCCACTGTGTAGCAATAAGAGTGGATTAGAATAAGAGAAATTTGTGAAACTAACACATCAGAGAAGAAGTAATTTAGAGTATGCACAGTGTGTCACATTAAAAGGCTTAGACTACTCATTCTCCCTTAATTCTCTTATCACCTCCACCCACAGTGGATTGGGTTGCCACAGCAATGTTGACATGACCCCTTATTCTGTTCAAGCCAAAATAGGCATGGCTAAATTCCACATTTGCCTGATAATCCTTGCTAGACAAACACGTAAAGTCAAACATCAAAATCAACTCCATTTACATATGACAGTCAGGTTCTAAGTTTTTAGGCTCCGGTATCAGGGATTTAGGGAACAACAATGGCTTATTATTCATCTAGAGGTCATTTGTTATGCAGTGGCCATGATGGAAAGTTAAATTGATGCGGGATTGTGTGATTTTTTTTTTTTTTTAAACTTTGTCTATACAGTGGCAGACTGGTAGCATGTCCGCCTCACAGTGTCACATTGTGGTCTCAATTCCAGCTTCAGCATTCCCGTGTTGCTTAGAATGTTTTCCCTGTGCCTGCATGGATTTTTTACGTGCGCTTCAGTTTCATACTACATTTTAAAATTCTCACACAAGTAAGTATATTGGCACACTAAATTGTCCTTAGGTGTGTTAGTGTGAATGGTTGTCTTTGTGTGCCCTGTGCATGACTGACAACCAGTTCAGGGTATACACTATCTACTGCTTGGAGACAGCTAGAATAAGAACAGAATAAGAACAGCTAGAATAAAAACAGATGAACTGTGGAACACACTGGCAAATATCTTTACTGACAAAACGGTTATGTCTAGTGATGAGCTTGTCATGATTTGTCTAGCTCTCACAAATAAGTTTCACTAACAAACCACAATGCCTTTCTTTATTGGCAAAAGTTCAATTACCAGTTGTTTTAATTTTTATGCACAGTATAAACAAGCACATTTTAATAAGATTTATACAAGTTTTCATTAGGAAGGAATAAGTTAAATGATTGTAAATTTAACCCTAACCCTAAATTGGTACTTAATGATCAACAGTATGTTTTAAATATAATCATCGGTCTAGTTATCATTAAATGGCAGTACATGGGCGGTGGCACTTCTCCTGAGGCGGCCATGTTTGTTATAGCTATGCCCAATGGACAATTCAGCACCTACAGCACCTTTTGCTGTCCGGAATGAGCACTGGTCTAAATCTTACACACTATCCCTTTAATTAAACAGTTAATTAAAAACAAAGTACGCACAGCAGGGAAATACTTTCATCACAGTCTTGTGCCCATTTTAATTTATTTATTTATTTTGCTTTCTGTATCTGTAGGATCTACAAAACTCAGACATTGATTGGGAGAGTGTCATCCTGCAGGATGATTCAAATAGAGCAGTTGTGGTTCCTGACATCACATGCCCACTGAATGATGAAACCCTGGGGGACCTTCAAAGAACTATTGACCCTCTAAGACTTTCTCAGTCACGTGGTCATGACTTGTAAATACAGGTTTTTGCACATGGTGTCTGATACTATCACATGACCAACAATGCAACGGTATAGATTTTGTTCATCCAGGTCATCGCTCGTACGTAGGTTGACTCAAGTGTGACTGGACTTCTTTCTTAGGTTTGAAGAAGTTTGCGCTGTCCTTTCTGAAGAGCTTCTTCTGTTCTAAGGTCAGGTGTCAAGTAAACCCATAGATGTATGAGTCCTGGAGATAACTCAGTTCGTTGTCTTAGTGCAGTGCTTCTCAATTATATTTTGCAAAGCCGACCATCATTAAGATTCAACCGTTTTTCTCTTTATCAGAAAGTGACAAGACTTAATTTTTTTTAAATAATAAAAAACTGTCAAATATAAAAAAATCCATGTTCTAAATTTTAAGATATTTTTTCTTGAACTGTAAAGTTTTTAAGTCTTTCACTCACTGTCTGATAAAGAGGAAAACAACAGTTGATTGTAAGCTATGGAGTCTATAGCTGTCTATAGTATAGACAGAATGAAGGTTGTTCAAAAACACAATTGATTATTTTCTTTAAAAGTTGTACAAGTACACCTAAAACTATCTTTTTTGACACAGACACAAAGAAAAAGCAGTATAAACTAACCTTTCAACAACTGTTAACTACTTTTTATGACATTTATACAGGTTAAAGGTCTGTCTAAGCAGAGAAAAACCCAAGTGCATCAAAGTGCCTGAAAAAAAAGATGCCAATCCTCATTTTATCACAACTTTACTTCACATGGCAAAACAAATGCTATTCTCTGCGGTAATTGCACCCACCCTGGCTTCACCTCGTACCCCCCCAGGTAGCCCGCCCCACTATTTGAGAAGCACTGACTTAGAGTAAAGCATTAGCAGTCAACTAATTAAACATTACTGAATATGTCAAAATCATAAAGACTAAAGTTTAATAAGTTTAGTGGACATGCATATCCTATCCAACATTAGCACCTACACCTCGCAGTGCAGAGGTTTCTCCTCAGCCTTCCTGTGTGGAGTTTGCATGTTTTCCCACATGTGCTCTTCCCACATGTCGAAAGAAAACCATGCTAAAGGAAATATGTGTTTTTATAAACACAATGTATCAGTAAAATAGTGTGTCCATGTAACTGTTCTCTTCTAATGAGGGTTTGAGACAACAGGAGAGACTTCGCTTCCCATTGCACTTGTTGGAATTTTATTTCTAATTCAACATAAACTCAAGTTAGTAATCTGACTCCAATTTGTGACCTTACCCAACTGCCACTCATCCAACAATTTGCGCGCTCGTTCTGCAATAGAAAGGTATCAGGAAGCCGGCATTTTCACACACGGGTGGATTTATTCCTAACACGCAGATCTAATACAAGCACCTGGGTCTCGGGTCCCTCTCAATACAGCCCTGTACGCCGCTGTTGCCACCAGCAGACGTACTCTCATCCGAGTTGCCCAGCAATGAGTTATACTACACAATATGCAAATGGCACATCAACAAAGGCATCCTGGCATTATTTTATTGGCTATGTGTATACTGCAGTTAACTTTAGCTTGCTTTCATTGGTCTTTCTTCCCTTGCAGAATCGCTTGCTTACTCCTCCTGGTTGTAGTTTTCCTCAAAGTTGTTTTTCACCAGGTGCCAAGGTCATCTCGTCCCCGCGACTAGCACCGTTTGCTCTGAAACATTCCATTCTTACACTCCCTTGCACCCCATATTGTTTTGTTCACTTTACAGTCTCACACTCTCATACACAGAATGTAGCAACATCTAATGAACTACTTTAAGCTCAAACTCTTAGATTCCTTTACACTCAACCAGGATTGAGGACTCTGACTTCATCTTCAATATCAACAAAGCTAAATGCTGCTGCTATCAAAATACTCAACCAGAATTGATGGCTGACTTCATCTTCTCATCAAAAACTGGTCCGCGGACAACGGCCTTTGAAAGCACGCACACACACACCCCTGCATTCCTCAGTGAGACCCCACCCCAAAAGTGTATAAGAATGCTGAAGATGCTGACTGATCTGCTCTTACCGCAGTCCTGTCAATCATCGAAGGACAACTAATAGTCCTGACTCTCCGTTTAAAGTGTTAAGACATCCCGTTAGCCCAGCACAGCTCTAACACTGTATCGCTGGGCGACAAACGTCTGCATTAGCTGCTCGGAAAGGATACGTTCTGGTTCTCACCACCTAAGTTCTAAAGCGTCTATCCGTCTTACGCCATCCTGCGGCCTCGTCGAGTAACCTTAGAGACGAAACAGTAGAATGGCCACGCTGTTTTCGTGACGGCTCCTTTCCTTATAGCTCATTGCACTTGTTAAGACCAGAATAGGGTTCAGCCGTCTTATACGGCTACTCGGATACGTTTTACTAGCTTCAACCAATTTTGAGTAACTAGTTTTTAGGCGAGAACGGCACTGCCGGTGTAGTAGGCAATATTATTTATTCACTTATAGAAGATTAGGAAGATCTCTAATTAGGGTTTTTAGGAATGACGAAGATAGAATAAAGAATGCATTTTGAAGAATTTATTGAGTGAGAGCAAAGCAAATACAATTATTTACAGTATCAAAAGTAACATGGCTGGGCCTTCCATGCCCCCTGCAAAAATACACAACCATGCAAAAATACGAATTGTCTTTTTTCTAATTAATGATTAAAGAAAGATCTCATCCAGGGTTATAAGAAACCAAGCACCTATATAGTAGAATAAAGCTGGAGTAAAACAAGAAGTCAATAATAAAAAGGAGGAAGGGTGGAAAGTCTCTAAACGGTCAAATTCAAACTTTAGATGGGCTGCTTAAACCCAGTCGAGGCCAATTCTGACTGGTACCTTAAGCCAATAATTACACTGTAATTTTACATCGACATGACGCAATATTCCATCACCTCGCTGTACTATCTGCGTTCACCATGCGTCGCCATTACCATCTGTCACATCCTTGGCTTATCATGTCTTTTTTGTTGTAGGCGAGGTCCTCCTGCCACGACGAGAGGGCGGGGTCACTGGCCGCGCACCTGACGACCATCGTCATCAAGGCCTTACTTAAGGCGGCCGGCGCAGGAGGACAATTGCCGGGTTATTCCTTGAGCCTCCCTTCGTCAAAGCCCTAGTCGTTTCAGTGTTTCCTATCTCGAGTCTCCGCAGTCGCGCGTTTTGTTTTGTACTTTGCCTTATGCCTTTTTGCTTCGTTGCTCGTTTGTCTTATGCTACTCCTCCGGGCCTCTTTTGTTGTTCCTAGTTTTTTGATTGTCCTCCTGCTGACCCTGTCTCCTTGTGCCAGACTATTTTGTCGTTTAGACCCGTTTGGTCTCTCCTTTTGTTGCACTTTTTTCTTCCCGCGCTTGTCATGCGATTTTTGTTGATAAATTTTTGAAGCTGAACCATCGTGTCGTGTTGGGGTCCTCCACCCACTTATGTCTCGGGGTTATTCGTAACACCATCAGCCTGCTACAGCCACATTACCCGATATTTACAATCATTTAATTTTCTTTTTAATGTAAAACATTCTAAATCTTACACACTGCTCTTTTAAAGACCATCAAACCACCCTGTAAGACTTGCGTTTATTTGAAGCTTTAATTACAGAGAACTCCAGAAAGATAATTTCTTTTCCTAAGTCATCAATTGAGCTCGCTTGAAGCCATCAATCCCACAACAGTTACAAAACTGTAAAATATATTTTTTACAAATCCGAAACTTATTTACATTAAAAACTGTACATTTTTTACAACACTGTGAATATTATTTACATACAGAACTGTAGTTAATACAAAACAAAAACTTTTCATACAAAACTGTAAAACCTCTGATTACAAAACTGTAAAACTTACTAACATAACAAAACTGTACATTTTAACAAAACTGTAAATCTTACTAACATAACAAAACTGTACATTTTAACAAAACTGTAAATCTTATTTTCATACAAACCCATAGAACATCCTTTATTAAAAAACAAAAACCTTTCATACAAAACTGCAACACTGACAAGGTTACTGGATGGAGGAGCCAAAAGCACACACAGGTAGGTGGGTTTGGCAACTGAACGCTTATTTATCGTGAGATACTTGCTGAGATGGAGGCTGACGAGAGTGGCTTGCTGTGGGAGGACTGTCGGGAAAGCGGGACCGTGGCGGCCGATCGGTCGGGCAGGGACCGACGAGAGAGGGGCTCGAGCGGGGAGGTTGAATCGACAGGCTAACGGGTGATCGAGTTCGGGCAGAGTCGAAGCACCAAAAATCAGATAAAGGTGGCAAGCAATCGGAGGGTCAGGGACGGACAGAGTCAGGTCGCGAGGAATCAGGCAAGAAGAAGTGCTGGAATGCTCGGCTGGACGCATAGAGACAATCTAGCAATTTGAGTGAGGGAAGAGCTGGGTTATATACTGTGCAGGTGATTAGTGGCAGCTGTGATGTTTGTCACTGATTGGCAGAGAAGGGGAGCGGGTGTGTTGAAGGAGAGAATGGCATGGACTGACTGATGGATTGTGACAAACACCTCTTGGATCACGAAACTTTGAAA
This sequence comes from Hippichthys cyanospilos, assembly GCF_059441005.1. Classification (NCBI taxonomy): domain Eukaryota; kingdom Metazoa; phylum Chordata; class Actinopteri; order Syngnathiformes; family Syngnathidae; genus Hippichthys; species Hippichthys cyanospilos. Next base: position 17,834,557 of record NC_142382.1, read on the forward strand.
TTTACTAACATACAAAACTGTTCAGTTTTACAAAACTAAATCTCATTTACATACAAACCCATAGAACATCCTTTATTACTAAACAAAAACCTAACTCTTGGATTAGAAAATTGTGAAACTTCTCTTCTTCAATTCAAATAGCCTTGAACATATTAAGGTTGGAGTAAAGCTGTTAAGAGTCTGTGGAACCCACCACCAAATCGCACTGCTTCAATCATTATTCTTTTAGTCAGTGTATGTGCTAAGATGGTGTGTAGGAAAGGTGATACTCTGTGTGCATGCACTCACAATGGGTAACAAACCAATTACACTCCAAGCCTCTCTGTGGAGTGTAGAATAATTGCCCTTTAAAGAAAATCAGAGAAAAAAAATCGGGTTTAATTATTATTTTTTTGGATGAAAAATAATTACATTGATAATATTGTTGCTTTTGCTTCTTTTTAATTGACTGTCTGTAGGTACATTATATGGATCATGGTGAGAAATGTGTTTTGGTGTTCAAATGAATTAAAATTACAATGAAATGTTAATATTGTTTTAAAACAGTCACCGAATATTTGCTTCCTTGTGGTCTAGTTTTATCTGACTGGTGTAGTAGCCACAGTTGATAATGTCGTCAGCATACATTGTCAGACACTCGACATCTTCTGCAATTTTGAACTGAAAGTGCAAAGTAGAGAGGACGCAAATAGTGTGATAGGTACGTAGTAGCATTAGGAATGATTAATTATTTAACAATGCCAAAGACCCTGTTGATGAGTATACATGACTCCATATCAGCTACATCCTCCTTACACAGATACTTAAAGTCAATTTCTCCTGTACAGAGGAAGTTGTAGCACCAGTCTTTAAAAAATGGAGGAGCTGGGCCACCTTGTGCAAGACTGACTGCCATTACTTCACCAATGGCTGTGTGCAAGGCACCACAAGTCTCAGTAAACAAAACAAAAACAAAAAAAACACACCACCAATTGCTTAAAAAAACATTCCCTACCTGAAATTTTAATTATCTACATCAGTTAAGGAGTATTTTTTTCCCTGGTTCCCAGCTCATTCGAAAAATCTCATTTGTGTACCTGAAATCAATTCTTAAGCAAAAGCACAATACAGTACATAGATTTCAATGATGTATTGATTATGTTTCATGAAACAACAATAGGGTTAGGGTCAACTAACCAGTCAGAATTTTTTCGGAGTCCTCCTGTATCAATGCCTGCCTCTCCTATATAGGTCACCTTTAAAATACTGGCAGGAGATGCAGTTTTCTTTCGTTTCCATTGCAGAAGGCCCCTGTCAAGGTCTTCTCTATCCACACACACCTTAAATTCGGTTGTGGTATCAACTTGGTGTGAAAGGAGCAGCAGTACATCCTCTGCTCTGAGGAAGAGAAAAGAAGAAATATTATTACAGTCCCAAATATCCAAATAAAGCTTGTATAGAATAAAATAATGTGAAAGTATATGATGGCTAGCTTCTGCAATGGCTAGCAACCAGTTCAGGGGGTCCCCCACCGACTGCCTGAAGTCATCTGGGATAGGCACCAGAAAGCCAGATGGATATGCTATCAACTGGATGACGGATGGCTAGCTCTTGTGTGACTAAGAACATGTTAACTGTGCAAATTACAGTGCAAAACATGTATGCACAATTAAAAATAACAGCATACCTTTTCAGTTTGAATATTGGAGTGTGAACAGCTGAACTTGGAGTGTTGCCATTCGTTCCAGAAGTCGTTGCACATTCAAAACTGTACAGAAAACAACAGGCTCATACACAAAACTCAAGGTACAGTAAACAGAGCCACTGTCCAGGTCATTTTGACTATCTGTATACAGCTATACGGACATTTCTCTATGAAAATGTTTAATATGCATACAACAGAACAAAAATGATGACCTCTCTCCACAAAGGCTAGCATGAACTTTGATTTCTTTATCTGGAAAGTCCTTGGAGCAGATGGGACAAACCACTTGAAATTAGAATAAGTTGTGTAGTGTTGAAATCAATAACAACCAAACAGTTGGTGCAAACCAAACCAAAGTGAGCTGGGATTGTAATAACATGCTAGTTACCTTTCACTTGTTCGCCAGAACACAGATTTCGTCAGAGGACTGCAAAAGACAGAACAAATAACTGAATGTAGTAGTGATTTATTTATTTATTTTAAAGAAAAACAAAAGTAATTAAAGCAATTTGTCTTCACCTCTTTATGATTGTCGTCGTGATCAACATGCAGTTTCTCCTTGCATGTAAAGATTTGCATTGCAAGCATCTGCAAAAGCATCACTTTATTACATTGATAACATGCCGTCTTTGGGATTTTAGCAAATTGAGGTGAATCAGGAGGAAGAGGAGAGGTGTCCCATGAATCCTGAAGCGGAACTATATAAAGAGTAGCTTTGACGCCTGCTGACACAGCTTTCAGCGCTTTGGTTGTGTATCCCTCTGCCTCAGGTGGAATGACAGGGAGTTTGCGCTGACCACTCCCACTTTGATTAAGAAATATAAAAACACAATTTGAAAAATCATCTGTTTTGTTAAGAAAAAAAAAAATCCAAGAAAATTAGTCAGATATCTTTATTGCTTACAGAAAGTAATTGATGCATGATAATGTCAAATGGACATTGGGTAAGTGGATGTAGTAATCAGTGTATATGGAATCTTGAAACAATATTTTCTTACAAACCTGTAGGCTTATGTAGGAGCCACCCTCCAAACAGACCCTCCATTTTTGGGAAGGTGTCAACCAAGACCCTGGAAATCTTTTGACAATAATAAAGGAGAGAGAGAGAGTGAGAGAGAGAGAATCTCTGAGATTCAGTACAATGACTAGTTTAAAGGAAAATTTGCAAGATAAACAATTGGATTACCTCTGTGTGGTCACCATCATCGGGAAGGCGTACCATTTGCCTTCCCATGCCTGCCTGAAGAAGTTCAAGCTCCTCAATGGGCAAGGGTGTGTGTGAAGTGTTTCTTGGCAGCTGAAAAAAGTTCAGAGCAGCTGTCTTACGGTCTTCCTTCACGACATGTTTACTGGCAGTCAAACAGCTTTTTTTTAACCACTATTTGACTTGAAATATCCCGGAAAAGATCTGTGGAACATATAGATAAGAGTTTTGTAAGTGTTGCATTCAGCTTCTGACTTGTATATAAATAGTTTTCAATTGTAACCAAAAACTTAAAGTCTGACAGTGAGATGCAAAATGCATATTTTAATTTAAACTTTTTAGCAGCAGTGAGTTGTCCTAACAAGAAAACACATTTATTTCCAGTGCAAATGAGAATGACGTTGTGTAGCTTGAATTAAAAACCTTCACATTTCTTGCTGTACAGTTCCATTTGTAGGGGCTGGGACAGGCTGTTCTGTCTCCTGCCTATTGGGCCTGGTCGAGTTGTTTGCGGCCAAGGTTTGAAGTAATACCACCAGGTTTCTGGCTGCTGATTCTACTGTACCTTGACTCTATATAGATTCAGGAGGTATTGTTAAATGGTTCCCTGCTCAAAGTAATTAGACATCATCAGTTTGGCAGGCTCTGTTACCAACTAACAAAATTTGATCTGGAACTGTCAAATAATAAGTGTAGGCTAGTCAAAGAAAACATCATTAGCGCACCAACCTAAATAGCTAATGGCTAGTTTGCAAACATCAATGAGTAAACACTAACAGAAACATATTTTAATTTAAACTTTTTAGCAGCAGTGAGTAGTCCTAACAAGAAAACACATTTGTTTCCAGTGCAAATGAGTGATGTTGTGTAGCTTGAATTAAAAACCTTCACATTTCTTGCTGTACAGTTCCATTTGTAGGGGCTGGGACAGGCTGTTCTGTCTCCTGCCTATTGGGCCCGGTCGAGTTGTTTGCGGCCAAGGTTTGAAGTAGTACCACCAGGTTTCTGGCTGCTGATTCTACTGTACCTTGACCCTATATAGATTCAGGAGGTATTGTTAAATGGTTCCCTGCTCAAAGTAATTAGACATCATCAGTTTGGCAGGCTCTGTTACCAACTAACAAAATTTGATCTGGAACTGTCGAATAATAAGTGTAGGCTAGTCAAAGAAAACATCATTAGCGCACCAACCTAAATAGCTAATGGCTAGTTTGCAAACATCAATGAGTAAACACTAACAGAAACAATAACAACTAAGAGAACTTTATAAATGTTTACAACACATTATTTTAAGGGTTGTTCCTGAATTGAAGGATATATTTTTTCCTCAGTCGCCCACTGAATCTTAAATAAGTCACATCCAAAATTCCTGAGCGCAAATCTAAGAAAAAAAATGCTTGAATATAGTTTTTAAATTACTTAAGTCTAAGATAACACACAGCATTTACATTTATTTTCTTGTCTCACACCCTGTAACGACCAAAATGAATCTAAAATGAAACAGTTCAAAATAAATTACTTTCAATGCTGCTTTTTGGAATCGTGCGAACATTTGCTTTAATAATTGTTACATTTCAAATGACAATTATTCTTGGTATGTGTGTCCCACAACACAAAACCAGTGTATCACATGATACACTGGACTTGAAATCATCAAACGTTTTCAAAAAACTGGGTAGACCTAAGCTATGTTCTCTTTTCTATTATTAATATTTTTACAAAATACCCTTACTCTATCTCATGCAATTCTGTTATGCATATGTTACAGTAGAGCTTATAAAATGTTCTTTATCGTTCTCGAATTATAGAATCAGGTGATTTAGGTTTACAGGTGTAAGTAAAACATGGCAGGACTACATACCACATGTTTAGTTGGTCCACCGATGTAACAAGAGATACGTACGTTAAATGGAATGCCTTACATTTTGTTTATTTCTTTTTTTTTTTTTAGTCTTACTTACCATTAGAGTACCATCATAATACGTTATATGTTGCGTAATTAGGATGTCAAGCTGTCTTGGCATTAGTTACCTATCGTTACGACTTTGTTCACACAAACTTACAATACCTATAAATTAACGTCAGAACAGAACCAAACAAATGTTTATAAAACCCTGTGTTGCGAGAACAATGGCAACACAAACTACTTACATGTGGCTGTTGGTCACCTGACATTCTTATCCAACTGTATGTTACCCTGAATAGAAAGGGAAAACCTCATTTTGTCAGTCACACAGCAAGCTACCATTTCGAAAGTAGAGGATATCGTGTAATCACAGACTAGGCAGCCCTTATGCAATACAGCTACGGTGTAAAAACTAACAAAGGAATTCCTAATGATAATCATTACGATAATAGTGAATGATAATCGTGAATTGTACAAATTTACTCAAGTAAATATAAAAGCACATGCTCTGAAATGTAGTTAAAAGTCAAGCGAAAAGTAAAAAAAAAAAAAAAAAAAAAATCGCAAACCAAACATGACTAACAATTCAAATTAAGACAGATACTGTCCATTATGTTCAAGAAGGGCCGGTTCTGTGGAAGAGCAGTTAGCATGTCCGCATCACAGTTCGGAGTCCTGAGTTCAAATCCATCTTGCTCTCACCTGCCTGTATAGACTTTGCATGTTCTCCACGGGTCTGGGTGGGTTCCTAATTAACCGCAATAAGTGAGAGATCACTCTATATGAAGGATTGTATTCCTTTCTTCTGTTCTAGAAAAAAAAGTAAGATTCTATCATTTCTTTCTTTCTTTCTTTCGTAATCACTGCTTGAAAATAGGTCATTTGAGTGACACCAAGCTATTTTGGACAAGGGGAGACAAAATGTTAGCACATATACACTTTGACACATTTTTTTTAGTAGCATCTGAAACATCAACAGTCCTTCCATTCAATAAAACAAGAACAAAAATAATGAAAATGTGTATTTGATGGCAAAATAACAGTTTGCTTATGTATCGGACTACATTACAACAGTGCTTGATTGGCTAATATTGTGTCAGAAAGCTTGGTCTCAGTTGCAGTTCAAGGGTTTGCAACAGGACAATGATCCAAAAGACACAACCAAAGTATGCAAGAAAGACTAGAAAGAAATAATTCTACAGTCGCATTTAATGAGCCTTAAACTAAATCTATTGAATATCTTTGTAAGGGTTTGAAACGGCATCTGGGAAAGGCACACATAACACCTGAGATAACTGGAGCAGTTCTCAGTAGGAGTGGACCGAAATATCTGCTGAAAGGTGCAGGTGTCTCATTGACAGTTGATGGCAGTGGAAGTCTCAAAAGGGCAGTTTTTATTTTCTTCAGAGGGAGACAGGTGCTAACATGATTAACGAAAAAAAAACTTCTAAACTAACCTTTCCTTAATATTTTAATAGTCATGGGTGTGGCAACACTGATGCGTGCGTTGAGCTCAGAGAACAATCCCGCGTCGGTGCACGTCCTGCTTTAAACCAATCACATGACCAATGCATGTACAGGCGTCAACGCAGCAAAAACGCACCAAACTGTGTATATAAGGAAGTGCATCTGTCAACGCTACACAAACGCTGAGACGATCCAAATCACACGGCTGCTTGTGAGTAGCTCCGGGGGAAACAAAGGTTGTCTGCCGGGTGGGACCAATTTGAGCACATTTTGAAGATTATCTGTGGCAGCACTTGGATGATGAAATGGGGAGACCTGGGCCTTGTCTACATGTAACCGGCTTTATTAAATCCGCACTGCTGTTTGTTAAGAAGTCGCGTCTATACGAATCAAGCATAGTGCGGTTTCATTCATAAGCATGCCGAGACACTAAGCGGCAGTAGTGTCACCAAATTCTGTTCAATCAGAAAGAACATCCGCCTCTGATGTCACCAGTATGTGCATGTTTGGCGGGAAAAAGAGTAGCGCAATGACGCGAATCTCTGTTTAAACTGGTTACACACAACCACGAGACCGGAGGCTTGGGGAAATCTCCACTTTTGCCGGAGGTTTTGAAACTTTCGGTTTTGATGGGGAAAAAAGCCCGGCCACGAATAGTAAATAGGGCAAAACGGAGACATTTACACCTCGTTTGCAAGAACCCCGGCTACGTGTAGACAAAGCCTGGGAAGTAGTGCAACTTGCAGATGCATGATATGACATGCAGCCATTTTTAGTAAAGGGGAATAATGGACTCAAGATCCTCTGGTATTTTGGAAGAGCCAGCAGAATGCCTATCCTACCGTCTTCCTGATAGTCAGAGATCCTCACTGTGTGCGCCAGCATCGTCACAGCCTCACTGGAGCATGTTCTCCATGACAGCAGAAATCGCAACAGACTTCATTTGAAAACATTGGAAGAACTAATTTTTTGAAGAAAAATGTGTATAGACAAGTAGTTGAAGCTTCCTCATTCACATCATTTTCTCTTAGACTTTCATAATGATACATGTCACATACCAGATATGGAATAATATGTTATTAATGCAATAAATTGAACTTTTAAATTTTCGCATTGATACATGTTTACATCTAAAGATATGGAATATGTTATTAATGCAATAAATTGACATTTTCGATTTTCACATTGATACATGTTTACATCCGAAGATATGGAATAATACCTTATGAATGCAATGACTTGAATGATGTTATTTACACTCGGTCATCGAATCAGTGTCAGTTCCGTTTGTCAAGTGTTTTGCCTGCAGGGATTTTTAATGTCAAGCAGGTGTCAATATTTGACGACACAATATCAACACAATGCGTCAGGAAACAAATGGCAATTCACTAATCCACCTAACTACCTCAAAAATAGGAGAAAAAGGGATACTTACTGCTCTACTCTACTAATATGTACAAATTCACGGATCATTCTAATACTACACTCTACAAAACAAAGGGTTTGTGAAAGCTGGCGTTTCCTGGCAGAGTGATGGCTGGAGAGAGGCAGACTGCTGTCGGTGGGTTGTTTAAATAGGGCAGCAAACAGATGAGCCAACCAATGAGGGGACACCACCTGTTCATAATTCCCTCGTTCAAAACAAAGGCACAGATACACAAACGAAGAGGGGAGAAAAAACACAAGATCAACACATAAACAAACAGCCAATGACCCACCGGGGTCATGACATTGACTTTCACTGGTAATATTTAATTGTTGTTTATTGCTTCAAGTTATTTCTCTGACCTCTGTGAATGTTTCTTTCATTTAAACGAGGGGTACAAATGTTCTCTAACACTTGCAGTTTGGGAAACTGGAAAGTTTAAAATACCATAAAAAGGGTCCTTTTCAGGGTCCCTGTTTAAATTATTTTATCTCATCCCCTTTTAATGGGTTTTGATATTTATCACCTTAATTTCTTGTTCAGTTTAGTCAAAAGATTTTCCTTGGAACAGTGAAAAGGGACTTTTTATCCTTAGCAAGAAGAAGCTTGGAGATTTTCGCCATATGTATTGTTGCTTCTGGCAGCCAATCAAAGTCTTATGGGCATAGATGTCATGGCCCAAAAAGTTGACCAGCTGGTCCAGATCATTATGCTTCAGGTTGAGAATCTGAGACAGTTTTGCAACATGTTTATGAAGAAGTGTTGTTTTGAGATATTACAGATTCTTTGCACCACACTGCCTGGCAAAAGTGCAGCTGCAGTCCCGTACCCCGAAGAAGCTGGTAGTTGCACTGCGGCCTGCCAAACATTAAGGGCTTTTTTCTGTGCACTGTACATACTGTATGTCTCAAGTAGTATTGCAGCATTGACAATCACAGGGTTTGACAAAATTGCCACTTTCTTGCCGGATTTCCCCATAATTTATACCCTGCTGAAATGCTTGGTCAGATTTTTCTCATAATGGCGAAGTTGAGTCTGGTCTCTTCTCAAAAGACTTCAGTGTAATTTTTGGCACCTCTCTGGGACGATGTCTGTTGAGAATAATAATTTGAGCGTGTAGTCTCATTTCAGCAAGTACAATTTAGGTCTTGGGTGATGCATGGTTTTTCACTTTTTCAACTGCATCAGCTCAATTCCTATCCGGGTTCTGATAGAAAATGTGCACATCCTTTGTGAAGGGAATGGTAGAAGGTTTGTTAAATTTTGATTGGTTCAAAGTAGTGAGGGCAATGTAAGAGCAGTGTCCATTCATTTGTGCATAGATTAGTGAATTGCTCAGCTGCTCAATCATTGGTTCATTTTTTGCAGCAATGGCCTTAGAGTGAATAATGTCATGATCCTCTTTAAAGAATACCCCAATTTCAGAGGAGGACTTGGTGTGCTTTAAGAGTGTGTCTATTCATCATAGCCAGCAACATCTTTAACAGCCTCAGTGACATTGTAGAAGTTACTTGGTTTCGCAGCCTCTTCAAAACTTATTATTGAATCTTTTTGTCTCAGGGTCAACAGGAGTCCGGCCAATTCACACAACTTTTGTCTGATATATTCAAATTTTGTTGAATAATTTCCATGCTTGTTGTAGAGACATGCCCCAATTGCACTATAAGGAAATCATTTTCAGCTACAGATGAGATGGTCACCCTTACTCATGTCTTAAGGATCTTCCAAAGGGCAGCACTAACTGGTTTAAAGCATGTAGATTACGCAACGTCAACCAAAGGTAAGATGCTTCTGTGTGTGTCATGGTCTTTGAAGGGCATCGACGCATGTGACGCCACAGCTCCTTGCGAACAAACATGCCTTTACATTATACACAATGCACATGTGCTTCAGTATTTATCAAGATATTTTATCTTCTTGGTCTTCTCAGTTTTAATGGACTGCTCTCATTCTCCATCACCTCTTTTTTATGATGGTAATTACCCTTGTTTTGAAGTTTTTCAAGTAAATGTTTCCTTTCTTTATAGTGTTTAGGGAACAGGAATGCTTCAGCAATTTCAGGTTGTTCTTTTGCATGCTTTTTAAGGCGCAGAGCAATTTTGGACTGAGGTTTCTTGCCAACAAAACATTAATTTTTGAGTGTGGAAGAAGTGGCTTTACAGCCAGGTGCCTTTTCCATTGTTTTCATTTTATCAGAAAATGAAAGACCATTACAGTTTCTTTCTGAAAACCTGACCGCTTCTGAGTATCGCTTGTGGTGGGATCATGATCAGAAAAGGGTGCACATTTTGAGATGAGGTCTTTATCAGTGCAGTGTGACAGTGATGGAAACTGCCTTGTTTTCCTGACAGTCTGTTGGTTTTTGCAGACACTTTTTTCTCTTCTTAGAAGACTTGGAGGTAGATGGAACAGTCTTACGGAGTTATTGCTGTGGACTATTGACGGTGAAAAGTCTTTGGTCATAATCAATATTTGCAGTCTGAGGTGCATATTCCTAATCTGAACTGAATCCACCGCTACTTGACGTGATAAGAGGTACATAGTCTTCATTTACTCAATGCGAAACCTTGACGCAAATGAGCACATGCAAGTATCTTTCCATACTAAGCAAGATAGTTACTATACCAGGGCTCGAGACTAACTTTTCTGCATTAATTTTTTGTTTTGTTTTAGTAGCACTGGTGCTACCAACTTTCAGTTTGTCACACAGCACAAGATTTGGGCACACTCTTGACGAAGTTATACATGACCATATTTCTGATAGTCATCTTAATTTGTAATACAGTAACACTGTAATGCTGCATAACTGTAACAATACCTGCCTGGAATAGGACCGGTTGGTGAAATAGATCAATCATCATAATTCCCCAAATATAACACAGTGCCCTGTATATGGATCACTTCACTGTGCAGCAAGTCCAACAGAATTCACATCAATCCTCAACATGGTATGAAGTAAGTATTTAGTAAGATGTGTAACAAAAAATCTACCGGGCCTGATGGTTTGCCAGCCGAGCTACTAAATATGTGCTCAGAAGATGTGCTTACAGCTGCTTGGGTCCCTACATTCCAACAGTCTATAGACAATCACATGTTTCCTGAGATCTGGAAAAAGTCTCTAGTCATCCCTGTTCGTCCTTCTTCAAATAAGGACTAGACCTATTACTTTGACCTGTGTAATTATGATGTGTTTGAAAGAATTATTATTAATGAACATCTTGAACCATTACGATTTGTGTATAGGCCTAGGCACAGTACAGAGAATACTGTTGTCTAAAACACTCATCTTATTAGCAAACACTTAGTGGAACCAAAAGTATACGCTCGGGTTCGCTTCACTGATTTCAGTGCTGCGTTTGACACTCTGTGCTCTCAGTTACTTGCAAAAAAGTTAGTCAGTACGAATGTCAATCCTTTTGTTATCAGATGTTTATATTCGCTACTAACTAACAGATCCCAACAGGCGAAAGTAAATTAAATTCTTTCTTGTTCAAGAAGGTGCAGCACGGGTGTACCTCAAGAGGGTATGAGCTCACCTTTTCTGGGTTTATAAAATAAACACCTCACAAAATTGTACACAATGTACCTGTAAATATTAGCAAGCAAAACATATCAACCCTTTATGATCAAACCCTTTATGAAATACAAATGCTTGATGAACTTTGTAATCAATATTGAGAGCATAATGAACTAATATCTGCTAGCTCAAGGTAAGTGACACATGCTGATATATAGACATAGAGAAATAAAATCTATATTCTCCTGTATGTACAAACATAAATACAGTGACCATGGCATGACTTACCTATTACAAATGTTTGGTTCACAAAGATATTTGCTCCCATTAATGACATTGATGTCCTTGTATGAACCCCTGTTTGAGCCTAACCTGAACTACAGTAAAACTACAGTGACCATGGCATGACTTACCTATTACAAATGTTTGGTTCACAAAGATATTTGCTCCCATTAATGACATTGATGTCCTTGTATGAACCCCTGTTTGAGCCTAACCTGAACTACAGTAAAACTACAACGAAATATGCATGTGCAAAAAAATTCCCGCGTGAAAACAAATCCATGCTGAAGCCTTTCCCTCTTTCTTACTTCCGCGTACAACAAAAAATCCCCTGTTGCATAATACGAAATGTTTTTTTCTGCAATTTCACTACGATGAAAACATGCCTGCAGGAAAAAGTCTAGCTTGGTTTATACTTGACGCACTGGCACGCGCTTTTTATCTCTCCCCACCCAACGTGGTGCTCGCCAGGAGTTGCATACGGTATTTAGATCACGGAATTCCTTTTCAGACTAATCATAAAGGTGTTTGTACCGTCGAATTTCCAAAAGTAATAGTTCATCCGCCATGTTGTCTGCTCGTAAAAAATTCAGGAAGATAGGCGTTGTGGAACATTTGGTCCACATGAATCCGCGAAGAGGGGTGTGGTTGCTGAAATAATGTCATTTTGACATATGCAATCCAACCCAACATTTGAAGACAGGATGGAAGTAATAAAGATGAAAGATAGATGAAGCAAAGTGAAAGACATTATGCAATAAATTGACTTTAAGTAAGAAAATGAATGCTTACTGTGGATTTGGCAATTTTTTTTTTTTGAATGTTTTCTTTTTAACTTCTGTCAAATTATAGATCGCACAACACATTGTTTATGTTTACATCTGAAACATAGATGTGCTATGGTGAAAAGTCCCCTTTTTGTGAAAAATTTCTGGCTGCAAACATGATTTTGTTGTAGAGGAGTTCAACTGTATTACATTATTATCTGGAATAATCCTCGCTATGTATACTGCCAAATTACTCCTATTGCCTAAAAACACTTAGAAATGTTCTCTTCATTGGATATGGTCTCCCTAAATGTAATGTTTTTCACAATCAATGCACAATGCAGGTTGACAAACATGGACAGAGCTTGATAGTGATATAAAATTATCCGCCTCTATATCCACGTTCAAAAGAAGTCTGAAGTGGAAGCTTACTAGTGGAGAATGATGCATATGATCGTTTCGCCGCCTTGTTACTCTTTTCATTGAAAATGTTCTCATGCGTGAATAACCAAGGTTATAAAAGTTACAAGATCATAAAATAAAAATTATAAGGACATGGTGTACACTACTACATTTGTTCTAGGACCACACTTGAAAATTATGATTTGCATGTCACTTTCTTGTAAACTGCGATAGGATTGCCTTGAATAACATCATTGTGTGTGCGGGGGGGGGCTTGCGTGTGCATGTGTAAATGAGCCTCATTGTCCTTGCAAGGCTAACAATGTTTTAGGTGGTGGTGTACTGGATCCCCAGATCCCCAATTATAGGTTTAGGGCTTAAAGGGAATACACAATGTGAATGGCTGGCTCAGCAATATTTTCTTTTTGTTTCAGGATGCAATGAGTGTAGTGAAAATGAATTCAACGAAGGTTAGCCTATATTTTAGTACAACTATATATCGCATATAAGAGACCTGTGGGAGTAGCATCTGAATGAAGAATTTGTCAATTAAACTGACAAAAAGTCAGCACAACCAACTGACGGATGGCTTTGTCTCACATAAAGTAGATATTCTGTTAGTCTTGTAGGCAGCTACATTTTTATGAGTGTCACTGAGAAATAATGGAAAAGTGGCAATCACATACTGTATACTGTGCTGTATAGCATGTGATGAGTGTTCACCATACTCAGTGAAGAACTATTATATACTGTAAGTTCATGCTAAATGCAAAAGAGCCGAAAGAGTCATGCCCACCACTGCGACACAAACATGGCAAAGACCCTGAGAATTCTTAATGATGATTTTGGTATGAGCGGCACAGTGAAAGAGTGGTTAGCACGTCCGCCTCACAATGCAGTGGTTGTGGGTTTGCCGCCAGCTCTGACCTTTCTGTGAGGAGTTTGCGTGTTAAAAAGAAATTACAAGACGTTTGCATGGAGAATGTCACAAAAGAACAAAAGACTTCCTTCAAGAGTAAAACTGGGAGCAATAAAACAGCCTACTTTATAGAGAAAATTTGTTCTAATGTGCTGTATTTATGCTGAACCACAGTGATGCTGTCCTGACATTCAAAATTTTTAACCTGTCAAAGCAGAAGTGACCAACATAATGTTTGAAACATCGACAGAGGTCTCTAAAGACTATCTACACAAATAATATGGAAGATTTTCTCATGGTTGCTGTGCAACTGTGCTATACTATATTTACAGTAGTCCGTGACTGCCATCTGGTGACAAGAAATCATGCCACATACAACAACCATCCAGAAAAACACAGCAAACACACAAACACACGCACACACACACACACACACGCACGCACGCACAAAAAAACACACACATGCGCGCTAAAAAAGTCATTTTCTATACCAAACAATCAGGAAATAATTGAAGAGCAATATCACATCTACATTCAACAATGGCCTTATTGTGATAAGAATGATGTCCAATCTCTACAGTTGGACTCTTCTATTCTATTTGTCTATTGAGAACTCAAGAGTTTTGCAAGGTATGCTGCATGTTCTCCTGCTTGCTTACGTAATTTTAAAGACAGACAGACAGACAGACAGACAGACAGACAGACAGACAGACAGACAGACAGATAGATAGATAGATAGATAGATAGATAGATAGATAGATAGATTTATTTGAACTGGGGACTGGGGGTCAGTGTTCTGGAGCATTTGACACAATAGATGCCCCAGCCGCATTTCCGGTATCTGCCACCAGACAACGCTGGCTGGTGATGGAAATGAAGACCTCTTTTATTATCTTTAATCGTTAATTTTGTATTTACAGCATGCTCACATTATTTTTCATTGTCACCCACAAATCCATTAAAGTCCTCATCTTCTGTGTCTTATACAAACAACTGGGCAAGTTCGCCATCCAACAAGCCAGGTTTCCTCTTGTCAATTTCCGAATCAATCTCATTGTCGTTCGGCTCCTCAGAAATGATTCTGGCATTGGCGAAAGCTCGAACAACAGTCAAGTCTTTTTGAGTTGGTGAATTGCATTTTCTTGCTGTCTCTATTTGCAAACCATGGACTGGACTTTAAACTCTCTCGTAGCTGCACGATTTCCATGTTGCTCCGCATAAGCAATAGCTTGTGTTTTAAATTGTGCTTTGTAAGAGCGTCTCTTTGTGAAGATTTTACTCTTTAGCTAAAGCAAAGTAATGAGCAACACACATATCCGTACTATATACCGGTACCTACTGGCAGTGTACCTTTAGCCTTCACTTTTGTGCACACCCTTCCCCCTTTAGTGTCACATCCTGTCCTCTTTCTGGTCCTCCTTTTTTATATAATCAGCGTGTTAGCAGGCTATGTTCTCATTTAGTCAAGGGGAGCGCTCATTTTTTGGAACTCATGCACACATACGAGGCACAGGGATGGGACGAGATTGCGCAAGACGAAACCTTG
The DNA here is from genome assembly GCF_059441005.1 of Hippichthys cyanospilos. NCBI lineage: Eukaryota > Metazoa > Chordata > Actinopteri > Syngnathiformes > Syngnathidae > Hippichthys > Hippichthys cyanospilos. Next base: position 17,849,677 of record NC_142382.1, read on the forward strand.
CGAGATCTCTCAAGATTTCTCGTTCCGTCATGCCATGAGATTAATATCCTTTTCACTTTTCTGGGGGACAGAGTACGGTTGATGGATTGGCGTGAGTGCTACACTCAAGCACATTAGATGGCAATATGCACCCAAACATTGTTTGCAATTCACTATTATTGAAAAGCAGAATTGCAGTATCATCTGATTACTTTTAAATCATCTCTGTGGCAACATTTTGATTTTCCAATTGAGGAAAACGCTTTTGCTTCGCCACTGAAGCCGTCAAGTGAGAGAGCTACCAAAATAACACGACATTTTGGTATGTACACCACGCTCGATTGAAAGCCATTTTTGACAGTAGAAGGCAATGGATTTCCGCGGCTAATTCAGCCCCTTGAGCCGCGGTATAAGTTACCGTCCCCGCATCACTTAAGTCCTATGGTAGCCTGCAGCAGGAGCCTTCTCTCGTTGTGACACACTCTTTGGTCGCCGCGGCCAATGACTTGGTACAGTTGTGGTAAATGCAGCAAACTAAAACGGCTAACATGGTTAACATGTTTATGCTACTTTCACTGAAAATTTTATGCGACATCAGTTGCTAGTGCACGTCTTTTCCGGTGCAGGTGGTATAGTTACCAGCCAAAGAGGACAGAAAAAAAATCCATCCATGCACAGCTATGCTCATTGAAAAAATAAATGCAACTACATGAATCTGCATACCGAGGTTCTAAACTCACTCACAAGCATGCCAAGACAGTAGGCGACAGTCGCTTTAACAAATTCTGTCTGATCCAAAACAACCTCTGTCCGTTAACGTCACGGCAATGGTGTCTTTGGCGGAAAATATGCCGTGGGTGTACCATTGTTATTCACCAGCAAAGAGACGACCTTACGGCCGTCCTCTGCTCAAGCTCTTCAAAGTGGCATCGTAGTTTTACAACCAACAAAGTTTTGAGGGGATTGGCATCCACGTTAATTCTCAAACACAAATCTCATATGTAACATCCGAGCATGTGTGTCGCAGTGATGACTCAAAATTCCGTTTGCAAGAAACACAGCTATGAGTAGACCAGGGATCACCAACATATTAGCAACTGAGGGCTACTTTTTGGTACTGAGTTAAACAAAGTTATACAAATATGCTTCAAGCATATATTATTGGTTAATTAATTTCATGTCCTTTTATGTGAAGATACTGATCATGTTAGTGAATTATCACAATAATTACACAGCTGTAGTAAACATGCAAATCAAGTCAAATATGGAACATAAATGTATAATTGTTTGAAAGTCACAATGTTCTATCACTTGTAAAATATTCATGTGATCCTTGGGTGCTACCTGGCGCCTGCGGGCACTTCAATTGGTGACCCCTGGTGTAGAATATGCCTGAATCTAAGTACCTCACTTGCCCTCATTCTAAATTACACAATGGATGCAAAAGCTGTCTTGTTTTGGAAAATGGTAATTGCCTTAAAGCCTTCTAAACTAACCACACTGGTGACGTTTGGTAGTCAGCTAAAGTCATCTGAGATTTGTGATTTAACAACAACTTTAGACACAAAAGTGGTGAACAACGAAGACAAAGCTTACTTGAAAAGGAAACGTGTGGTTGGCAAATAGAGGTGGGGAACAGGTAGACCAGCGCTATAGTTTTACAGCCCTGTGTGTTTTATGTTGGCTCTTTTTGTGGTCAATTACTTATTTTAATAGTTTTACGTATTGAGTCACCCAAGTGCAAGGAAGTGGGGAGGTAGAAATGCACTGAAGAGAGGTTACATGGAGAATCACCCCCACCTTTGGATGTTAACCTATTCAGAAACGGCGAATCAAACGCATACTGTATGTAAATAAAATATCGGATAGAGTGACACCCCCCCTCCCTACTTCGCAGTTAATGGGGGGTGTCAACCCCCCCGCGAAGTAGGGTATCAGTTCCTAGATTTCTATGTACGCCCCAATATAGCCGCAGTAACAATACACAATCCTTTTCTTTTCTTTTTTGTATTTTATTTCCTTTTTCCTATTATTTAACATTACATTATCCTTATTAACATTATTGGGTATTAATTAAATAACTAATATTACTTGGGCGGTAAGTCAGAAAAACTAACATATAAACACTTGCCGTATTTAATCTATGAATTTACTGTATTTTTAGCCGACATTAGCGGGTTAGCAATAACTAACAACAACTACTACCCATAAAGTGCAACCTCTACACAAACGAACACATAAACAGAATAAACACTCAACGCTTACTAAACATAGGCAGTGGCGTAAGTTATCACCATAAATGATAATAAACTATAAATATGACCTTACGTTGTCATTCACTACGTCACGGTAATGAGCCAAATGACTCACATTGAACGTTAAACAGGAAACGAAAATGCAACGCGACCCGACAGATTAAAAGCGTCATTTCAAAATAAGATAAAAACCGTCACGAACACATGTTCGCTTGAAGAATTCTTAACATAGTTATTAACTAATATTACTTAATTATTTGATGAATACAGTACTTTATAATGTACTTTTCATGTAAAATATATATTGTATAATGTATAATGTGCTTTTTTTCAATTTTTTTTTCATTTTTGCGCATTTTTTAAATTATTTTTTGTTTTGAAATATTTTTAATTTTTCCTGGAAAAACCCGCGAAGTACTGAAATCGAGATATCTGAGACCACGAAGTAGGAGGGATCACTGTATAGCTTACCTGTAGCTGTAATATTGACATGTATTTACTATGATAATGTAATCTACAAAGGAAATTATTGATGTGATAGGGCAGGGTAAGGAACTCTAGTTTCTCAAGAACAATATCCTGCCTACTTTTGATGCGTCCTTCTCTGTCACACCTGATTTAAATGATTGGCTCATCACCACTCCATGTGAAAGCCTAATCCCAATCATATGAATCAAGTGCGATGGGACATGAAGGCATATAGCTTTTTTTTTTTTTTTCTTCTTTAGGGGTAATTTTAGCCGATTTAACGATTCTTCTTTTCTTTTCCCAAAACAATAAAACTTATAGCATATATTACGTGTTTATAAGTCTAGGATATTTTGAATACTAGTTGAAAATTCCCACTTCCATCAATTAGGTTACTGGCCCTGGGATTTCTTGTCCCATCGGTATTTCATAAAAATAATAAACGTGCCACAGAAGTGAAAATGATCATCAAATGCCTACAATGCATCGCATTCAGTGTAATCTATAGCAACACACCTATACAACACATATCAATATATTTCCGCATTATCAGATGGTTAATTCAGCAGAAATCGTACAACGCAAGCTACCTTGTTGACAGTCCACGCAGCACTGGCTTTTTATGTATGCAAAAGTTGCTAGATGCCATTAGAATGCAATAGAATAGGTGCATAATGAACCGCTGGAATGCCATTTCATTTTATCACACCCATTCCTATACCCACTGCCATTTTTTTCAAAAGCTGTGAAACGCATTGTCCCAACGGGAGTGAAAGTGTTCAACAGGGAACAGTATAATAACTGCCTTCAGAGTTTAGCTAAACAATGAGGCTTGATGTTTTTGACTTCTGTGTTGTGTGTGAGAAACAATAACCAAATGTACTGTCAAGAAACTGTGTTACTGGGGACACCAACATGAGAGCATGTCTTCTATCTTTGGGGTCAATTTGACCGCATTCAATGTTTAACTTCTCCAAATGATTGATTGTGATAGCTTCTTTGCTTTTCACTTGATGACCATTGCCATCTCACTGGGCAACTGGTTGAACATAAAATGAAAAAGATGATATATTTTCAGTGTTCCGTACAAGTTGTCTGCATTGATGGGGGTCAATAAATATGAAGGTAACAGGAGAGATAAAAGAACAAACGGTTCCCTGGGATATAAAACAACAGTGCTCAACTATATTTTACAGCCCGAAGCTCCGCCCATTGTTTTATTGCGTTTGTATAAGTCTAGGATTGAGACCCAGGCTTGTCCGGCAACTGCAGCAGTCATCTGTAAACTCCTCCCGTCCTTCTGAAACACTGAGTGTGAAAATGTCCACAGCTGGTAAGGTAAGTGGTAGTCATAAATCTTGCTTTTGTATGCAACTACAACAACATGGATATCATGCAAAACGGGATCTTGTGGTGTAGTACTTTCTAAGAATATGATGATTGTTCAGTAGTCCAAAACAAGTTAATGATGTATGGTAGTGACGGTATCTTTGTATTTATTGACACACAGAGCAAAGCTATTGTATGCTTGCCTCACAGTATAGTCAGATAAGTACCAAAGGTTACTTTACAATAAAGAACCTATACTAAGCTTAGACTGTTTATTTATTTTTTTACCATATGCCTCTTGCTCTGTTTTGACCTTTGGAACTGTCATATCGGTCTATTCTAACCAGCAGCTGCTAATGTGTTTTGCCAATGCAGGTTGGCCAGTATCAGGGTATTGTGCTCGAACTTTCTCATCTTTGTCTCATTGTCTTAAAAGAGTCATTATGTAATATGCATACTTCAAATGCCGACTTCAAAATGAATATGGTGTACCAAATAAGACATGGGCGAACATGCATTAGCCTAGCTAAGTTCTTATTTTGAAGTTGGGCCACGCAGCGGTGATAGTGTAACAACGAACTTGATATAATATGGCAAAGGTTTCTAGCGTTAACCAAAGCACCTAACAAGCGCACTCGGGGCATTTGAATACAGGTCAGCATTTTAAACTGTCCATTAAAATGTCCATCAACGCATCAAACGTTAATACCTGCAAATATTTAAATAATGTGGGTTTTATTATCTATCAAATCGGACATATCAAAACAAATAAAGGGTATGAAGATACATTGCTTTTTACTTAATTTCCATCAATGAATGGTGCATCTACACTTATTTATGTCTACGATATCTAATAAGATAACTCATCTTCCTTTCATCGTCACTGTTGTATCGGTCCATGGATAAAAACTGTATCTGAGGGTAGCTGCCTTATTTTGCACTCTGTTTCTAAATGGCTATATTTGACATTTTAAATAGATTTTAGATTTTTTAGTTTCCCCAATTGTTTTATAAATGAAAAAAAAAAAAGGTTTTATTTCTACATTCTATTACTAGATGTACAACCTTTTTTTTTTAAATGTTAATGATCCCATTGCACGCTATTTGCTTCTTTTAATTAGAAATATGCTTTAAATTTTCTTTTGGGATCAGCAATATATTTCCTGAACTTTCCACCCTGTATGAGTTTCTGACTAATTCTATTGTACACCTTTTCCCTTATTCAACTCAGGACGACACACAAATTTGTAAACACATTAGTCAACACTTTTTTAAAAGAAAAAAAATAGTTCA